>NW_019731223.1:1955859-1961637 GCF_002891405.2 Cryptotermes secundus | reverse complement strand
TGTTCTGTATCCAAAGGTACTAACCTGCTTAGGATTTATAGAATGTAAATAAATTCAATTCAATTAAACTTAGAAGTCTTTAAGGAGTGAGCATGGGAGTTGAAAGCAGAATAGCTGTAANATCAATTTTAGGTCCCTTACTTTCTCTTCTCTACATAAATGATCTAACACCAACAACAATAAATCTAAATCAATTCTATATGCAGATGACACTAGTATAATATTTAAGAACTCTAAATTTGAAAACTTTAAAAATGACATAAATATTGTATTTGAAGCCTTAAACAGATGGTTCAAAGCCAATTTACTCTCATTAAATTTTAATAAAACCCATTACATATCATTCACAACTAAAAACAACCACCAAATTGATCTGGACATCAGTTATGCCAACAAATTAATCTGTAAAGTACTTGATACAAAATTCCTTGGAATACATGTAGACAGTACACTGTCTTGGAAAATACATATTGAACAAATTATACCTAAATTAAATGCAGCTTGCTATGCGATGAGATCAATTAAGCCTTTTATGTCACAGGAAACATTGAAGATGGTTTACCATGCCTACTTTCATTCTATTATGAACTATGGATTAATATTTTGGGGGAACTCTTCACATAGTGTAATAATTTTTAAAATACAAAAGAATATAATAAGAATCATTACAGGATGTAGAAGTAGAGATTCATGTAGAGAATTATTTAAGAAATTAAAAATTCTACCTCTTCAATCGCAATACATATTATCGCTTCTCTTATTTGTTGTTTACAACAAAGATAAATTCAAATTAAATTCTGATGTCTATAACATGAATACTAGACAAAAATATAACTTCCACCTACCCTCATCAACTTCATCAGTATATCAAAAAGGAGTCTACTGGCATAAAAGTGTTCAACAATCTGCCACAAAGTATTAAAAACTTGGGCAATGATACTAAAAAGTTTAAATCAGAGTTTAAGAATTATCTACATGCTCCTTCCTTCTACTCTTTAGATGAATACTTCAATGTAAATAGAGAATGATGTAAAATTAAGTTATATTAATTTTTAAGCTAAACTTGCCTGTACTTATGTATGTAACCTTTTGACTTGTTCTGTATCCAAAGGTACTAACCTGCTTAGGATTTATAGAATGTAAATAAATTCAATTCAATTAAACTTAGAAGTCTTTAAGGAGTGAGCATGGGAGTTGAAAGCAGAATAGCTGTAACTCTTTAAGGGAGACCCTTAATGTAAATTTTAATACATTTTTTTTACTTATTTTTATGTCCTAACACCATACTGTGAAATATGGTCTGTAATAATGAGACATTCTGTATGTGTGTGTGAGTGTGTATGTACACACACACTATCATGTTTTAGTAACCAGACATGGGGTTTGGTTCAGTAATTGGAGTTATCAGACTCCTCTAACTTGTAACTAGATAATTACAACCGTTTCACAGATCTGCACACTCTACAGATCACTGTACTGCAGCACACATAAAATCTTCTATGTCTTCACTAGTCAGTGCTCAGTTACAGTTCCCAATGTCTTCTGCTTAAGTCGTTGTCAGCTGACTACCATCTAATAACACATGGTCTCAACTAACTCATTACAGTGACTAACCATCAACTAACTACTAGCCAGCTGATGTCTCCGTTATATAGCCTCAGCATGGACTGTATAGAAAACACTACTACCAACAGTTCCTTTATTGTTATGTGTATCAGCTTTAGTGGATACATGTGTATTGAACTGTTACAAAGCAATGCCTGTCTTTGACTGTCATAATGTCATATTACTCCCTCCTTAAGTATGCTCAGACAGTATAGTCTATAGCAGTGTTGCCATTTCTTCTTCCAGACTGGGGGGACAGAAATCCTGAAAGTGGCCACTGCTCTTACAGCACCAGCACATAAGCTATTGGTAGTCTCATCTTTCATTTGGGTGGGGATGAGATCCTCCACAATGCCCTGTTGCTCATTTTCTGCAGCCTGATGAAGACCAGACTGTCAGCTTTATGACTTTCAGCCTGTCTTGAAAAGACAGAGGCCTCCGTCTTCTCTAGATAGGTCTCTATCTTCTCCAGACATACCTCTGTTACTTCTAGGCAGGCAACTGTCATTTCTAGACAGGCCTCCATGATGGTCTTCATCTTCTCTTGGCTAGCTTTCATTTCTTCTTGAATCGCCAGTGGGCATTCTATTATTTGTTCCATTCTTGTAGTGAGACGATGTAACAAGCTATTGTGTTCTTCAATCCAACAATTCAGCCAATACAATCCATCCCACTTCTGACACCAGTTGTCATGTGTTAGTGACCAGACAAGGGGTTTGGATTGGTAAATACATCTACTGGACTCTCATAACTCATAACTACAGATAACTATAATCATTTCATAGATCTGCACACTCTACAGATCACTGTACTTCAGTACATATAAAGCCTTTTATGCCTTCACTAGTCATTGCTCTGTTATGGTTCTCAATAATATCTTCTGCTTATGTCATTTCCAGCTGGATATCATCTCACAACTTACATACAACATGGCCATGCTGGGCATCACAGGCAACATTAAACCTTCAAGCTACACTTCAAAGAACATGAAATAAAGCACCTATTTTCTAAGGCACCAGACTTTTCCAAAGAAAAATATCTGCTGTGAACTGTCATATAAGAGCTGGTTCACTGCAGAAATATTCATCTAAAAACAGACCACTACTATGAGTTATTATCTGACATCAGCACAGGTCAACAAACAGGATAACGTGGTCCAAATTTAATTTACTATAAAGCACACGGCACTATACTGTTAGTGAATAAATAAATAAGAAATTCTGGGGAAAATCCTTGTTACAAACATTCTCTTGAAAGATGTTCTTAGTATGGGAAGGCAAACAAGAAGTTGTAAATTAACAATTATACAAACCAGTATATTACTCCCTTGCACAATTCTTGCCATTATGAGTAACTGCCATCTGAAAGTTATCAGGAATAACATCAAGGTTTCACACAATTAATTAACTAACAACCAACCAACCAACCAACCAACCAACCAACCAATCAACCGTTTGCCTGTCTGATCGACCAACCAACCACTTGCCTACTGCCTGCCTAGCTCCATGGAGCAGAATCCTTCACATGCCATGTAAATTTGATGTTTCTGTAATGACCTATATATGTAGTCCACTGTAACTTACTTGGTTTAACTACTCTAACAATAATATGGGGAAGGGTGCAATAAACTGGAGCACATTTAGAAAATATTCAGTGCCAGCATTGAAAAGATTACATATGCTGCACTGATACAGACAAACATAACATGAGGTCATTTAATCTAATATTCACCTTTGGGAACCTTTCCTTGTACAAAGTATTCATCATCACTATCTCATCATCAACAACAGGCGATCGACTTGGGCTACTGAAAAACAAAACAAAAAATTGAATACATTTTATTTAACATTCGAATTGAAGTCAAACAATGATCACATGCAATGCAAACTTGTTTTATACATCAACATGATTTTACAGCTTAGTACAAAATCTTATAAAATGGAGGTAATCCTGTCAATGAACATGTTCAGAGAAATCTGACTACCTACAAAAATCCATTATTCTAGACTAATACCAACACTCTTCTCAATAATTCAAACTTATTACTTTTCATTCAATTAGAACTAACACACTGATCATGCAGACACATTCTGTTAGATGATGCACAGATTTTGTTTGCTCAGAAGAGGGCATGGAAGGCACCATGAAACTGTTAGACAAACAGATCACTTTCAGGTTGAAATAATTTGTTATATACATTATACAGCTGCATTACAAATTATGCCAAACACAACTCCTGAATATCATAGACACACATTTACCATGACTGAGATTTTTACAAAAGAGATAAAAGAAAATATAATATATAATTAGCCTAAGAATAGCATATCAGGAAATTATATCCACATCAAAACTAAACAATATCAGCATGAAAACTTTTCTTTGGCATGGTTATTCTAACAATGAATACTTTATTACAGGGGTGTTTCACAAAACAAATGAGCACAGAGTTTCCCATAACATCTTAAGTATCATATATAAGGAAATTTTAAAGCTACTGACATGTTCACAGCTCCGTGCTTTACCGCTACCAGGGCATCGCCGGCCACTGAGTGTAAGCAAATTTTGTCGATGACCTGACATGCTTATTGGCCGATAACTTTTGGAATGAACGAAAATAATTAACTAGTAGACCTCTACACAGTATTATGTTACATGGCGGAAAGTGCAGTTCATGTATGGGAGTTTATGGTTTCTTAGCAGCAGGCAGTAGTTATCAGTGCAATGAGTCATTTGCTCCCAGTTAACAGTTAGTCAGCAGTTTGCCATGACATAGTACACAATACTTTAGGGCAATGTGTATTTCTGTATGACACTTATGTGAAATATGGATCTGCTGGAAAGTGTCAGCAAAAATTTTGATATAAATTTCATGATGAAAGAGTGCCCAGCAGATAAACAATTCATGATTTGGCGAATAAACTTAACAGGACTCTTAATAGACAAAAAAAAAAAAACAAAAAACAAAAACATAAGCATCGAGTGCTTACTGAGGAGAAGTGATCCTTTTGATTTTTTATTCTTGGGTTGTGTGAAGGAACTGGGTGATCAACATTTAGAGAAAGGAAGAATACAATTATGTTCCTACAAGTTTCAAAGAAACTACCATCAAAACAATATGAAATCTATAATAATTATCGAAATGTAAGTGATTACATTTCATATTGTGGTATGGAAATCTCATTAGGAATTGAAAATGGAACTTTGGAGAAACATCTAAAGGACATTAAAATCATTATAACATAGCTTAAAACAGTTACAAATTTAAGTTGTGAATACCTTGTTTACTCTGCTGTACAGTAACAGTTCTCAGATATCTGACATTCACATTAATTCTGAGACTTCAAGAACATTAGTCTCTTTCATAGAATTGCTTTATAGAGTCAGATATTTGTCACTGATATAATATTTTGTACTAGATTCCTCCTGTACTGTATCTGACCTTTATAACAGCCTGATTAAGATATCTTACACATCCAATAATTCAACTGTAGCATGTAATGCAAATGCTCCTAACATTTATCTAAAATGGCCATACCACCTACCAATGCACTGAAGTATAACACCAAAGGCATGCAGTTTAAGGATGTTCATAAGTCTTGTTTACTGAATCATATATTTATTTATCTGCTCAATACAAAGCCACAATTCTTGTCAGCCATGTCTGTGGTCACAACTCAACTTACTCTGCGAATGGGTCAGGTACATACAGTGTAGCTTACATGTGTAGCTTATTTTATATGAACCTGTAACTTACAAAGAATTAAGTGATATTATTAAATCCCTTAAAAATAAAAGTTCCTATGGCTATGATGAAATATCGACGAAGATAATAAAATTAAGTATGTTATATATTATGTCCCCTCTTATTTACATATGTAATAGGTCCTTGGCCACAGGTACATTTCCCTCAAGGTTAAAATACTCACAAATACATCCGGTACACAAGAAAGGTGATGCGTCTGAAGTATCTAATTATAGACCAATTTCTGTGCTTACATCCTTTTCTAAAATATTTGAAAAGGTTATATATAATAGAGTGTATGCTCATGTAGTACTTAATAATATATTGCCTGCTGAGCAACACGGATTTAGGAAACATCTATCTACAGATACTGCTATTCTTAGTTTACTTAATAATATTATGCAGGCACTTAATGACAGAAAACTGGT
>NW_019731223.1:1885821-1955717 GCF_002891405.2 Cryptotermes secundus | reverse complement strand
ACTTCTTCTACAACTGTGGTAATTGTGTCGCCTGTACATTTTTCTTGAAGCAATAAAGATATTATTATTATTATTATTATTATTATACAAGCAATATGACAATGATACTGGCATAAAAACCTGTAAGAAAATCAATTCATTTAACAATAATAATATAACTATGAACACTGATGCTAAAGCAAATAAAATATATGTCAGACAACTTCTGAGGATGTGTGTCAATTACAAGCAGTGTTAAGCTTCATAATCTACCTTGGTAAGTTGGATGTACTGAAAGAACTTCATGTGGGATCCATTAAAATTCTTTTCTATGATACAGTGGTACTAACACAGTATCAGAACACAATTAAGCTAGGTAGCTAGTAATTTGGTGTGTACAGACATAAACATCAGTCCACTTCTCAATGGTTATGGAGTTATGGATTTATCACTAACGAATATTAAAAGATAAAAATAAATGAAGAAGTATTTCCATATTTTTATTGCTGACTTCACAACTTGTTTAGAATGACCACCCTCATCCTTGTAATCTGTGAATCAAGCATGTATCTCATATCACTTCACTATAATTGTACTTCATACCAGTTGTAACATCAAATATATGACACAGCAATGCAGTTTGTGTTTCCACTCTTTGCTAATATACCTGATATTTCATGTTACCCATCGAATTAAACTCTGAGAGGCTGTGGTCTGGAGATCTGAATGGACAGTGCTGTGAACCAGGGAAATGACGATCAATATATTGTGACTTGATATAGTTAACAAGAGAAGCTATCTGCTGCTAGGCAATGGCGAACTAAACACGTTTCCACTGCAACAAACACGTGATGTCACAATAAACAGAGAACTATTTGAAGTGGTATTTTCTATTGGTTCTGCCCAAAAGCTATATGCATATATATATGCCTGTTACCAGGCAACAACTGGGGAAGATACAGCTCGCTGTGAAGAGTTAGCAAGTGTTGTAGTGAGAAGTCAAGTGTGTGAATTAGTGACAGCACTTCAGCTACTTGTAGTTATGAGTTCTAAGTGTTCAATACATCCAATTCTCAATCCAAACCCCATGTCCAATCACATGACATTGGTCAGGCAATGCCATTTAAGGCAAGAGTTACAAACTGTGGTCAGAGAATAGTGCTTTATATGTGTGAATGATTAAGTACAGTGAATAAAAAATGTTAAGAGCATACTAACAATTTTAATCTAGAACACTGATGACGAGATTATTTTTGTAGTATTTTACACAGACTTTCTCTTTATTATTATGCTGTATTATAATAGTCTTTAAACTATGGTAATTATATGGAAGATAGGTCAGTTTCAAAGATAAATTTAATGATTAAATTCTGAAACAAGATTTGAATAAAGAATGAACAAAGACTACATGGCATCATGTCCTAGATGACAGAACACTTCTTAGTCACTGTTGTGAGAATGTCAATATTGAAAAAAAAATTTCATTGGTTTGGGGCAAAAAATACAGAATTACAGATATTTAGAACAAGACGGATGAACATCCTTAAATTTAAAAAAACAATAAAAAGAAGCTTACTCTAGTGTGGCGATACAGAGCCAGGCCAAGCTATGGCAGCCAAGTAGAGAAAAAGAAAGAAACAGGTACTATTAACATTCAGAAACATAGTGTCAGCAGTTGTAGATACAAGTACAAAATCAAACTTTATTAACAAGAGTATTGGAAATCTATTTATAGTGAAATTAGGTATGCTGCATTGTGGGAGCACCTTGCAAACAGCAGCATGTTATGCCATTGATTTAGTATAGGAGCACACAAAGTGTTATCAGAAGTGTACCAACAAGTCTCTTCTGCTATATCATGGAACAACACAAAAGCAACTTACAAAATTTTTATTTTAGCAAAAGTGTTTCCAATAATCTAACACAAATTAATTTACCCCAGCTGAACTTAAACTTGGGTGATGATTTATTCTTATCATGCTTTGCCAATCTGCTGTAATCTATCAATCCAGAGCTAATCTATCTTGACTACTACATAGTAACTGTCACTAGTATCACTAGATATCCATTTGAAACCTGGCAATAAAAAATTGTTGCTGTATAAGAGAGACTGTACCATATAGAAAACATATATACACCAACAACTGTCTTTTACAAGGGTTCACCATATTACAGTTTAACCCTGAGACCTTCAGGACAGTTCATGTGCAATTACTCTAAATGCAAAAGACTGGTGCATGACAAACAAAAGCATACCTAGACAGATATGTTACAGTGGGACTACTTTACATGTGCAGAAGAAGAAATGTAACAAGACTCTTTTCAATTTATACTGCCAATTCTCCTGCGAAACAAATAGGATCCTGAAGAAAGCAGTCTTCTGGGATTTGGCACCGCGTATATGCGGTGTTAACCGACGTTTCGGAGGAACGTATCGCCTCCATCTTCAGGGTAGAAGGAAAAAATATAAGAAATCCACAAGCGAAGAAACCGTGAGAACTGGTAAAAGCAGTCTGCTTGTACCGGTTCTCACGGTCTCTTCGCTTGTGGATTTCTTACATTTTTTCCTTCTACCCTGAAGATGGAGGCGATACGTTCCTCCGAAACGTAGGTTACACCACATATACACGGTGCCAAATTCCAGAAGACTGCTTTCTTCATAGTCACCGCCGTGAAAGCCTCAAATCTTAAATAGGATCCTATTCAACCTAACTGAAAGCTATCCAAGCCACACACAATTCATGAGCAAAAACAGGTAGTAAACTGGAAGGCAAATTGAAAATACGAATTTCATTCGTAATTATGTATACTGAGAGAAGACAAAAACGATAAACTAACTGCAGTAACATACATAACAAATGTATCTCACACACTTAATTTTGTTATACAAAAGACTGAACTTCCCAAGGTAAACAAAAGCATGTGAAATTATGTTGCAAATATGAACTAAGAATATAATAAATTCAACAAAGTCAATATGGACTAATTGCTATTAATGCACTGTTCCTAATTCCGTATACAATGAGAACACACTGTTTTGAAACGATAACCCTAAAAATCCTGAACAGCTTTGAACTAATTTTACAGAGCCTTGGACTTACACCCACTATGCAATTTCTCTTCAAGTAATTCTCTAATAAAATATGAATAACATCTAAGAAAAGCAATGTAAAGACTAAGAATATGAGAATTTTACATACAACACTATGAATAAACATCTTTATTCTAACTGACTTATGGGCAAATCAACCAACCAATAAAACTAATGACACTCTGGTAACAGAGCCACACCAGAAAGGTACAAGCGAGTCATAGAAAAAACAGTGACAGAAGTGAATGGTTAGATCCACAGTCCAGCTACTTTACTGCAGGACAGAAGAGGCAATGGGAATGCAAGTATCAAAAACTCTGATACTCTTTTAACATTTATAATGTTTCAGATGTTCACTGTAAATTTCAGCTTCCTCAGAATAAAGGACTGGAGTATGTATTTAAGGTTGTCAAAATTCACTGGCTTCTTGACTGATAAGTACTAGCTTATGGAAGACATTTCACCACTTATCTACAGTGCAACTGAAACCTGCAGCTACTTCATATTATTATACTTTACCAAGTACATGCCAGATTTGTATTATTTCTTAAATTGATTTATACTTCAGTATGACACCTCTTTTCACTTTCTTTCTTTTGCTGCATGCATCAAGCTCATGTGATTAAAAAAACGAACTGAAGAAGGAAAACATTGTGCTTCAACTGTCATGGCAAATACTACTGTCACTACTAACTCCTTAAACTACAGTCATAGTGGCAAATGTACAAAAAATCTTTGAAGGCAGCACATATTTAATAGAAATGTGATATTTTCATCTGAGTAAATTACAATTTACTGTCACAAATGAATTAAAACTCTTAACCTAAACACCACTTTCTATTTCATTCAGAGCACATATATCAACGAGAAGAAAAGACAACGGTCTTATCTTCTGGGATATAACAATGTGTAGTGCTGCCTGCTTCATGTTGGTTTCTTGGTTTGCTTACTCTTCAAGGCTGAAGATGGAGGTGTTGCCTTTCAATAACCATATGACATTACATCCCAGAAGATATAATAACAGTTCAATCAAATTCTTTATTTATTTATGTGCTTATACAACAACCAGAAGGCCACTTACAAAACAAGAATGAGTAAACATGGAATTAAACACATACACATAAAGACTCTTTCACTATTTTGAGTACATGACATGACAAGAAGAAAGAAAACTTTAATATGTATGCATAATGAAGCCAACTGTTGGTATGACTGATGGGAGTGATTTATAGTACACCTTTCAGATGGTCTTTGATGATATAAAATATATATCAATATTCATGAAGACTGGTTTGAAAAATGAAATAATATTAATGTTATTATGTCAACATTCTGAGAGGCAGCAATATTATGTATTACTAATGGGGAGGGGGGGGGGATTTATGATATACACTGTTAAGATGGTCTCAACCAGCGTGATATACATATCAGGTTTCATGACTATCAGTCCGGGAACTCAAGCAATACAAGGTTATTACTCAAATAATTTGAGCAGCTGCAATGTTGGTATTACTGAGGGGATGGATTTACAAAACATGTCTCTGAGTAGGAACAGGTGGCATGATAGACATAGCAAGTTTCACAAAGACTGGTTCAGGCATTCAAAAGTTTTTAGGTGGGGATACACATACAAACACACAGACTACTTTTATTTTTTAAAAATAAGGAAAGTAGCTAGAAATTCAACAAGTTCAACCACGCTAGTTATCAGCTGATGAGAAAAAATGTATACATATACATTCATACTGCATACAATTAATATTTTAATATGAAGAAAGAACTATTATAAAATATGATTAAGAAAACCAGTTTTGGCTATTAATATGTCTGTGTCCCTGCAAACAACATCAGCAGCTAAAGTGAATCTAGCATAGGACAATTTTTAAAGCACAGTCTCTGATGAATAATGATGATCCTGATGATGGTGAAAATTTAAGTATATAATTTCAAAGTTATGTGAAAATCAGCATTGTAACATGTAACAGTTTTTCACCTTCAACACATACATTCAGGCAGGTTTTGCCAAGACCAAATCAAAATGAAACAATGCATAATATTCCAATAAAAATTACATATACTATAACTGAAAAACCATTATGTTTCTAATGCAAACTCTTAATTCTGAACAGATCTGAACTCTCACCTTCTGAATTAGAAATTGATAACTTCACTTTCTTTAGCATATCAAAGCTGGAAATTTCTGAAGAATTTGGGGGAGGGACTCAACATAAATCACACAAACAAATGAAAGGAAAATAAAAATTGTTCTTAAACTTGTTACACTATGGGTAATAATTAAACAGATGAGCAATGAAAAAGAATACAAGTATGAAGCACAAAGATGCATAAAGGATAACTCAGAGATGTCTCCCAGTACACTACATTAATTTGTTTTTTACCTCAGACTCCGAGATCGAGGCCGATGAAATGGAGATCTTCTCCCTTCATCATCAATGCTAGGATTGCTGTCATTGGATGAGAAGTGAGATGTCAGCATCTGCAGTTCTTCTGAAGTGGGGATGTTCGGAAGTTGATGCAGTCTCTCCTGACTTGAACACTGGGACTAAAGAAGAAAATAAAATGAGGGTAAAAAATATAAAGCTAAGCAGTTAAATGTGCCAAATTCACACATCATATAATCCGCCCTATTTAACCATCTGCACACAAGTTAATGTGACTCGCTCAACACATTTCCATTAATGCTCCCACAGCTACAGATCATTTCAATGTCAGTATTTCTATCATCAGATGGCATCAAATGCTATATACATCAGTGTTTAGAGGAACAGAGCACTCTTTTAGACAATAATGTCAACTTCTTATTCTATTTATTGAGATGACTGATTTTCTTCGAAACTTGAATCTCTGGAGTCAGATGATGATGGCTTTTAATAGCCGAAACATGTAGCAGAGCCAAACTAGGCACTGACTATAATATAATTGTGTTGTGACAGTTTTAATAAAGAAATTGTATATTATAACACAACAGGATGCATGAGTTGGAGGTCACGAAGCAATAGTCAGGACTTCGTTGGAAGTGGCAAAGCAAATAGTCTAGACTTTCATTAGACTGTGAAAAGTGTCAGGACAGTGTTGAGGGGTTAGCCCCCTCCAAAACAAAGAAGAGACTGCACAGGGAGTAAGAGCCGAAGATGTAGGAGCACTGGCCCGTATTGGAACTTCTGCCTTCACCGATCGGTAAAGGAGAATGATGGGGGAACACCTGGACCGAATGATACCTTACCAGGGAACCGCTTGGGATGAGTGGCATTAAGGTGGGAGCAGTGGGAGCAGTTGAGGAGTAATCACCATGAGAACCGAGTTATGGGTGAAGAAAGATGTAACCGACCAGACGTCACAAGCACAGCCCTCAAAAAAGAAGAAATGGTGGTATGCCTGTGTGCTATTTAGGACGAATAACCATAAGGAGGGAGCAATGTAGCGTGTAGGACCAATACTGAGTAACAATTTCAAAACAAAGTTGAAAAAACACCCAAGTCTAGGCAACAGATTCTTAATAAGAAGTATACACAGCCATTACTAAGTAATGCCTTCACAAACAAACATGTTCCCACAGAAGCGACTGGAGTACAAAAATGGTGTTTTATAACCAAGGTGGTTTTGGAAGTTCAAGAGAGTGGTAAGGGAGTCTGAGTTTGGTTGGTGCAGTTGAAAGCCAGCAGGCAACAAAGTGAGTGTAGAACCTGAAAACTCTCTACTGTCAGATGCTGTTACCAGGGAAAGACTGGTGAAGACACAGCAGACTGAAAAGACTTGGCAAGTGCTGTAGTCATTTGTAAAACGTGGAGATCAGTGATGGCACTATAAATAAGTATGGTCATGAACTGTGTGTTAATGACGTCAATAAATCCAATCACCAATTCAAACCCCACCTACAGTCACTACTTCATGGGACAATACTATTCAGATAATTTTTATGCTTAAAAGGGTTAAATTCTGTGTGTGCAGCACATTTTTCTGGCCAGCAACATGTAACAACATTTTGTTACTTGCTGCACACAATCTGAATTTGTAGATGAAGAATGATACCAACACTTACTGAGACATTTGAGCTTCCTGGAGTTGTTCCATAACCAGAGGATGGTAATGAAGCCACTGACCATCGTCTTCCATCACCCCTGTAAATATAGAAATGGAGCCTAATTTATACAGTCCACACATTTAATGAACTAGTACACATACAATTATTTAATCTTGTTTGTTCTTGTATATAAATCAAATATAGGATGTTCCAGTCAAACCTCCAACATTTTATCAGATCTTAGAACAGAAAGTTTGAATGGTAGGAAAATGAAGCTACAGGAAATACAAGAAATCAAAAAATTTTGACACACTAATAAACCTCTACATGCGCACCATTGGTAGCATGAACAATATCTAATCTGTATTCAATTTCTTGCCACACTCTTTCCAACATGTCCATTGGTACAGTAGCAATCGTTTCACGGATATGGGCCCGTAAATTTGGGAGGCCATTCACTCGAGGCATGAACACATGGTCCTTCACGTAACCCTAGAGGAAGAAATCAAGTGGAGTGAGGTCCAGTGAACGTGGTGGCCACCGAATTGGTCCGCCACATCCAATCCGGTGACCTTGGAAGGTGGCACTGAGAGACCTCCAAACATCCAGACCCCAACGTGGGGGGCCTCCATCTTGTTGGAAGATTATGTTAGACTGCAGATCGGCTACCTGGGGATACAGGAACTGTTCTAGCATGTCAAGGTATACACAGCCAGATACTAGAGCTTCATCGAAGAAAAACGGAAATAAAATTCTTTGAGTTCTTCTTTCATCTAGTGTTAATTATAATCCATAATTTATCACAATTTGTTCACTATGATTAATTTAAATGTGGGAGGTTTGAACAGAACACAGTGTACTATTTCCATTTATGGCATGAATCAACTTCGTGGTATCACTGAAACTGAAGGTTCAGCACTGTGCCCACGAAATGAGCTCTATCCTGAGCCTGTATAATTAATTTACATATGAGAACTGGGGTTCTCATGGTGACATATATATTGAGATTATGGTTCTCTTGGTTGTGATGCCATATAGTCTGGTACCAGATTGCAGTGTTCAGATCCTATAAAGCCATAATCTTAAAGTTTGCATATCATAGTCTGTTACTTAGAGCTTCATTTTTATATCAGTTCTGACCAAATTGTATTGAGACTGAGTTCATATTTCATGGAAATGCAAGTGCATACAGCTGAGCCATTAGTAGCTGTGCTCCATCTCTTTGAGGTTGAAACTGTCATTGCAAACTTGGTAAATAGGTATAAATCACCAGGTACTGATTAAATTCCAGCTGAAGTAATTCAAATAGGGGTGAAACAATTATGTTCTCAGATCTGTAAACTTATTAATTCTACAAGGGTTGGATAAAAAGTAGTGGCAACACTGCTGCAACATGAAAGATGTGCGTCAGGTGGCACTAGCACCGTCTGTAGCTGATAGCAGAAGTTCAGTTGAAGTAGTGCAGTGAGTGGCTCTGGTTGAGTTTCATTGAGTTCCATTGTGCATCGTCTTGAAGTGCAGGAGCCCAGTTCAAGCACCCTAACAACATGTTTACGAAACAAGAACAACGCTCTTGGATACAAATTGAAGTTGCACGAGGTAGTAGTGCACAAAACTGTTATCAGGGCCTGCGAGAAGCATGTGCTGATGCTGCTTTGCCATATCGCACAGTAGCACGATGGGTGAAATTGTTCCGTTAAGGGAGGGATGCCATTCAGGACAGCCGTTGTTCAGGACGATCCCATGTTGACAACCACACAATTCAGCTTCTTGCTTCTTTGCTGGATGTCGATCGTCGATGGGCTGCGTGGGAGTTAGCTGCGTATGTCACAAAACCGTGCTCCACATTCTGCACGTTATTCTTGGATACAGCAAAATTACAGCGCGTTGGGTACTCCATACAATGTCCGAGGTGCAACAATGGCAACGTTATGCAATTGCACAGGACTTCTTGGACCGGTACCAGAGGGAAGGTGACGACTTCCTTGGAAGGATCGTCACTCTGGACGAAATTTGGGCTCGCTTATACGAACTGCACTTGAAGCGACAATCAAATGAATGGAAGCATCCTAGCTCTACTCGTCCAAAGAAAGTGCGCCCTAGACAGAGTAATGTGAAGGCGATTTTCATTGCGGCATATGACACTGATGGAGTGATACTGCACCACACTGTACCTCAACGACAGACAATAAACGCTGCCTACTACTACAATTTTCTGTATAATCATCTTCGTCCAGCACTCAGGAGAAAGCGACGACACTTGTTGGCAACGAACCTCACAATCCTTCATGACAATGCAAGGGCTCATATTGTTGACGCTGTCAAGGATCTGTTTCACCGCTGGCGATGGGAGATACTGCAACATCCGCCATACTCACCCGATATGAGTCCATGCGATTATGATCTCTTTGCCAAAATGAAAGAACCACTGCGAGGGACACGTTACAACACAAAAGAGGAGATTATTCGTGCTGTAGGGCGGTCACTGCTGGACATCAACAGAAGTGGACGCGCTGATTGTGTACGACGCCTTCCACAAATTTGGCAGAAGGTGGTACACATGGGGGGCGATTATATTGAAGGAATGTAAGTGTGTTTACATCATGTAATAAGGTCATTTCAGAACTACAGAGGTGTTGCCACTACTTTTTATCTGTATTTGGAATAAGTAAGAACTGCCTGAGCAGTGGAAGGAGTCTATTACTGTAACAATTTAAAAGAAGGGCAATAAAATTGACTGCAGTAATCACCAAGGAATATCACAGTCATCAACTTCATACAAAATTTTATCCAGTATCCTTCTCTCAAGGTTAAGTTCACATGTATACAAAACTGTTGGAGATCATCAGTTAGGGCTTTGCTATAACAGATCAACTACTCATCAGATTCACAGAATTACCTGGTTTTTGGACTTTTTCCATCGTCAGGAAGTCCAAGAACCCAGTAATTCTGTGTCATCCACCATCGTCTGATGAAGATGGCACTTTTGTGCTGAAACATGTAGTGCAAGAGAGAAGAGTAAGGTGAATAAATGTATGCACTGTAAGACTGTTAGAATAAATCAAGATCAACAAGTTAATGTTCTTTAGAGAAATGACCACCGCATATTTTGAGAATTATAGGAAAAACATAAATACAGTCTGTACTACATATAGTAACCACTATGTTTCAGAGGTTTAAGTAATATAATCTGTATGACAATCTGAAATCCTGAAGGGCCCCATTAGATCTTGCAGTGGGATATGATTTCCTTCCAGAAGAAAATCCGCTCACAGGCTGGTATCTAACTGCAGTCAGTTGGAAACATGGTTAAAGATGAAGAGATGAATTACTCTGCATCTCTTCTTAAACAGAACAAAAACAAACTCCGTGGTTTAAGTCTACAAGCGAACTATATCGACTGAGCGACTGCCGCTTGTCAGTGAAGTTAGTGCCAACTTTAGCGGATAGAGGGTGTCATGTGGTCAGCGAAACAAATCCCCACAGCTGTTAATTTTGGTTTTATGCACCGGAGCCACTATTTCCTTGAAATAGCTCTTCAGTTATCATCATGAGGCTGAGTGGACTCCATTCGAGACCCACTACTTCTCAGAAAATATGGTAGCTCAGGGAATCGAACCCAGACCTCTGGATCTGTAGCCAGGAACTCTGGCCACTAGACCACAGAGGCAGTCTATTAAACAGAACAGCAAAAAAGAAAAAGGGAGCTGAATACAGTTGGCAGGTCTAAATGAGCACACACAGGGGCAGAAGTACACATTTAAGTAATCCACTAAACTCCATATGCAAAAGCTAATCTTCCTATAGTAAGGGATTCATCAAGAGATGAGATAAGATAAGCATCTCAAAGACATATGAGGGAATGTAAAGTGGGTGGGGGAGGACAAACCCACCAAATATATAAATATGTTGCTTTCTGCCTGATTTAATTATTGAACAGTAAAAATCATGAACAGCTAATGCAGTTGCAGAAGATGTATTTCCACTGACTGAATAATTCTATGACCTGTTTCACAGTACACAATGGAAGAATTACAGACTGTGTAGAGAATGATGGTTTATACAATAGATAAATTTGTTGTTTAGAACAGCTTTTGCATCACAGATACGCTTTCTGTTAATTTTTCCAAAGAAGCTCTTCTTGCTTGTAGTCCTTATCACTATAGTCCCAGAAAGTATAAGTTACTAAAATTATGTAATATAAAACTCCCACCTCCTTGTTATTTCTCATACTTTGATAAAGTACTCCGGAAGGTCGCAGGATCGAATCCCGATGAGGTGGATTTTTTCAATTGCACTAATCCTTCCAGTCGCAATATGGCACTGGGGTCAACTCAGCCTCTAACAGAAATGAGTACCAGGAATATTCCCGGGGGTAAAGGGCGGCCAGCACATAAAGCTGACAACCTTACTGCCATCTCTGAGCCGAATGTCTAGAAAATGTGGGAGCTTCAACATCTCACAACGTTATGGGCCTCAATGGCCTGTAATGGGGATACCTTTATTTACTTTTTTAGTTTATTCTCTCTCTAATTATTACATACCACAAATCCAAACATAACAATTTCTCATATATCCTCTATAGTTACATTTTCTATTAACATAAGACAGCCTTTCCCTTATAATATCTGTTAAGATCACCTTATATCAAAGATCTACAAGTAATAAGAAAATACTGAACTCACAAAATGTGATTACTCAGAAGCTAAACTCGTTCTTCTGCTTCAGTATGCTTTGAGAAGGGATGGTATGCATGTCAGACAACAGCAACTATAAAATAATGCATAATCACTAACTCTTTACATACTAATACTTTAGGCTGCTAATAATCATGTGCAGGTGTCTTTAATTTCTTTCTTTCGTGCATCTGATGTGCTTTTTCCTTATAATTTTAGTTAATATTAAATGAAGTACTGCATGATCACGACTATATCTATTTTTTTTAATTTACCTCTGAAATCATGGCATGTCTTATAAACAGTGAAATCACTGCAATACTGTATGAGACAATCAACAATTATCAATCTGAAAAGTAAATGGTTCTTATTACCTTTTCGCAGGTGCAAATGCAAAATGTTGACTTGGTGACATTCTGGGACTTTCCAGTGGACTTCCTGCAAAGAATGACAATTCTCTTTGTAAAGATAAAAATTAACTCAATCCAGAAAGATTTTAAAAAGTGTTCAGAATTTCAAAGAACTAACTAGGTGGAAAAGCTAAACAAATACAATAAATCAAAGTCCTGAACTATATACCTTGACTAAAGACAAAACTCAAATTTAATAATATCATTATATTTCAGTATCCTGTTTCATTAATATCTCACTCATTCACTTGCTTCCGTCTATAATGCAAACACAGCGTCTTATTTTAAAATGCTATTTACAATTCATAAATATAGTTAAAATCACATTCTCTCTTTATTTCTTGCAACATGTTTCGGCCTCACAAGGACATCATCAGGCAACTGTTCATTGACCGAAATCAATCACTGCATATGCTCACACGTCAATACATTTACATGTTATTATTGCATGTCACTGTATTCGAGAACGTGTGTCCGCACTCTCCTCTGCTATTTTCAATTTTGATCAATTAACGGTTGCCTGATGCCAAAATATGTTGCCACAAATAGGCAGAAAATGTTTTAATGACATTTATGAACTGTAAATGTGATTTAAAATAAAATGCTGTATTTGCATTATAGATAGAAGTGAATGAGTGAGACTCAGATTTATCTTTACTGTGATCGTATGAAGTGTGATACAGGAATTAAATATTCTCCCAAAATAAGAACGTCTCCGATGAAATGTATATATTTTTTCAAAATACTGTATATGTACACATTAGTGTGGTGTGCACACACTGTTTCAAAATCACCCCCTCCATATTTTATATTCAATATTACTTATAAAGTACATTAGAAAGCATAGTTAATTAAGAAAACTAATCCTAAAGTTTGCATGGTTTCAGTTTATTCTACATTACTTTGGCTGGCAATGCTTCTGTCACTAACAGTCATGGAAGTGATATGTGATTTTCACATTTTTGGAGACCTGAAGAGATACATTCGTGGACATCGGTTTGCATCAAACGAAGACGTGTGTGGCTGGGTAAAGATGTGGTTCCGTAGACAGCCCACAAACATTTTCAAGGAAGGGACTGACCATATTATCTCCCAGTGGGATAAATGCATTACTAGTTTTGGAGATTACTTTTGAGGTAAGAAATGTTTTTAATATGTTTTGGCTTCTGACCTGTTTTCATTTGACTGCCCCTCATACTTTACCTCAATTTTTTAATCTTAGTTTCCTTTATCTTTCCACAGTGCATGTGATTTATGACTTCCATAATATAAAAAAAAATCCACATTTTGGAAATTTACATGAAAAATAGGTAACAATAAATAAAAATTATCATAATTTGGCAACCGTATTTAAATAATTCTGATATTTAGCTGGTGGTGGCAAAACTATTACTTATACCACTGCATTTCCTTATAGCAGTTTCATTCAGAAAATATAGTTTGAAGACTTGAGGTGATATAAAAAGTGGTGTTATGTATTCATCTCTCGACCTCTCTCAACCTCTGTCATTCAGAATTTACATCTTAATTATGGGGAAATATTATCCTACACAGCTAAGAAGAATGAATTACATTAAAACTCTAGTTTGTAATGAGTGAGGTCAGACAATCTTCTGTAAAGTCAAGACTATACTACTACAGCACATGTTGTGATAATGATTCTATAAATATTCCTAATGCAATTTTCCATCTATCTTAAAACATTTCTGTAATTTTTATTTTTCATCTTATTCATGTCTCACAAAGAAGTTATTTGACCTCTTTGATTTCTGTTAGTGATTACAATATAACAAACCTGAGATAGGCGAGTGACATCGAGGTAGTGTTGGTGATGTTGTAGAAACAAAGCTTTTTCTATGAGACACTCGGCTGCTCCTTCTAGACAGGCTTAACTCTTTCTGAAAAACAATAAAATAGATTATTTTCAAGAACAAGAGCATGAGATCACTTTGAATATACTCTGTATATATTCTGCATGAGAACCTGAAAATTTACTTCATGGATACAATGACATAATAAAAAAATAATGGTTAAAATTCACATTTAGAATCTCTTAATATTTACATAATAGAAACACCACATGCTTATTTACTAAAATAACTTGTCAGGGTTCATATCCATTGATAATTCCAATCTATTTCTTTCAAATTCTTTCCTTCCATTGCTTTATGAATACTTACTGAATGCATACTACTGTACAAACACACATACAAAAAAGTTCAGGATACATAAGCATGCCAATAAACAAGATTTCAGTAGCAAAATCCTTAAACCAGGCTACTAAAACAGCAAAAAGAAAGTCAAGTTTCCATTAAGAACCCAAAGTACTCCAGAACTGAGGCACAAAATGTACTTACAAAATAATATAGTGTTAACTATTCCACTCACTACATTACTTAGCCACATACAAATTTGAAATGCTTTGGAGAAAGTAAACACATTTCACTGTGTTGTTAGAGTAGGCATTAGCTTCTTTTTAATGTATGACAATAAATAATTGAAATGCAAAACATTTTCGTACAGTAAACTAGTGATACTTCTCACGGGTTATTTGAAACACACTAAAACGGCATTAAGCTTCAAACTAAGAAATAAATGTGCAGAGACAACCATTATAGTATAGAGAATGCTACAATTACAATCCTATGAATTCAATAGTAGGAAGCACCATAAAAATTGATACGAAACATGAAAATCTCAGAAACAGAATCCACACATTTACTACATACTTTAAATCGAAGCATACAGATTTGTATGCGTAAATTTTAAAATGTACACTTTTTTTCTCATCTGCGCACACATCCCCCAAAAGGCAAATACAATCAGTTACATGTTTCACTGTCATTTGAATGACTGTAGTTCAATTTAGTATGGTTACATCAAGTTGAAAAATTCCTAGATTTTTAATCGCATTTTCATAATTCATCATTCCAACTTCTAACGTATTTATCTACTGACAATTGGTTTTAACTGTAACATCACACAGAATTACACAGTGTAATATAATGTAATCGTTAACTCAAATACAAACATACAATTTATGAAATGCACCGAACAGCCTGAACATGACATTTTGATGCTGAAATGAATAACTGATCATGTTTACCACCATAAGTTGCAGAGACAGAGCAATAGAAAACATTCAGAACTTTACTATATATCAAACTTCTTCGCAGTTATAAAATGGATTTTTATGAAGCAGTTTTGTGAAATGCTAACAAATAAAGGAGTTGCATTCAATTTGCAATGTTAAAGGTATGCTGCCACTACAAGTTCTACTGATGTCTGAAACTACAATAAAACATATTTTCAAACCTGTGACTGTACTGTAGCTTTGCAGGAAATGGTCGAGAGAAAAACAATGATGAATTCTTTTGCTGGCACCATTCTACTGGGGGCTCTACCCCTATATGTAAAACAGCCGAGGTGTGAAGTTGACCCTCACCTCAAACTAGTGCCGAGGTCAAGAATAAGTGGATCTATGATCTATACATCCACTCCCCCATATGTCTTCATATTGCTTAATTAGTTAAGTACAGGGACAACACTGCCTTTTTAAGCAGATTACAGAGATAACAATTTACACTTCTACACTGAGTAACAAAGAATCCAATTTCCTTGTATCAAACCCACTATGAGCATGGTCCAATTCTTACTCAGATATCCAAGTGCAGCCAGATTGTCCATATGAGGTGTATCGGAAAGTTCCTGGACTAGGTCAAGAAAGAAATGCTGACTTAACTTACTTAATTTTGGCTGCCATCTCCTTTAAAATGTCATCCCTTCAGTTTCATTTTCAATCTGGGAAACAAAGCAAAATCACAGAGGGCTAAGTCCAGTGAGTAGGGAGGATGGGGAACAATAACCATGTTGCTGTTGGTAACAAACTCTGTGGTTTTCAGGGACATGGTGGGAGTGTTGTTGAGATGAAGGAGCAATGTGGTGCATGTTCAAATTTTCTGTTAAGATCTCCTGGCAAACTCCATAACTGATCCCAATGGTGTCTGCAAGTTCATGGATTGTTCAGCAACAGTCTTCACTGATGAGTTCTCGATTTTTTAAATCATTTTCTGTCATTCTGCTGGTGCTTGTTCACCCTGAACGTTTGTCATCATCAACTGACACTTGACCAAGCTTGAAAACTGAATGCAAAAACTGCTGTCTGGCATAAAGAATATTCTCCAAAAGCCTCACAAAGCATTTCAAGGGCTGCGGCAGTGGATTTATGGAGCGTCACGCAAAACTTGATGCAAATACACTGCTCGATTTTGGCATCTATCACAGAGAATACAAAACATGTAAAAAAAGATACTCATGTAAAAAACAATGTGTTTTTACAGTGCAGTGTCACATGGCAGACTGATGCAATAGGCTTATGGGAGCGTGACATTAGCCTTCTCTCTCATCTTATTTCACCGAGGCAGTTACAACAATAATAGTCTGGGAACATTCCGATACCACCTCGCAGGTATATAAGTACCATCATGCAAATTCTAATGAGTTCTGTAGGATGACATTCAACCCAACTACGCATCATGAACCACACTTTAACTCTGATGTGAGACTTGGGTCCTCTGACATGCTTTATCACAAGACTTTAAGTCTGGTAGTTACATTGGAATAAGCGTTGCCTTTAGGAAAATTGTGACAGTACCACCAGTCCATAAATCAAAATGTAGTGACTATAACATCGTCTCACTGTCGCGTTATTATAAAGACATTTCGATATCACTAAATACTGCACAGCCAGCTGGCTTGGTGTCAACATATTTCTCCTGCAAAAATGTTCAGTGCTACAGATACTAATTTGACTGTAGTGGACAAATGTTACATAAAACTCCTGTGACTGCCTTGAATGAGACCACAAATCTTTGCATCACTGTCCTTTGTAACTACAGTATGTATGACTGGGTAATGTGGGGTTCATTTAACATCACTTGCACGTCTTCAAATTCTCTGCACCATGCATAAAATTACATCCATAACACACAGCCCTGAACTTATTACTCAAGTGATAACCATAACTCCCACCACTCTTTTGCACGTTAACTGCGACCTTTGCTGCAACTATGAGTGTCATAATTCACTTCACAAGAGACATAACATATTTACATCTGTTGTTTTGTCATCACCACCTAGTGTTGCTGACAGAGCATTCTACCAATCTTAATCGAGAACATCAATGCAACATTGTCCAAGTTGAGACCTTGGGCACCCTTGTATCCAGGATCATGGAATATGCTTTAGAAAGGGATATTTAACAAAATAATAATCTCGATAAGTCACGTGGGTAATTAAGATCACTGAAACTTTATAAAACTGTTAGATTAATTACACATTCAACCAAATACAACCTAAAGTTGTGGCTTGTCACTCACTTCTCTATTTTATAACCTCACCTGTCAGGATTTTAGAAAGTCCAGAGATAGAGAGCCCCAAAACAATACAGAACGTCAATGTTATTGAATAATGAAACGCACATGATACTCATTTCCATGAGCAAGTTGGTGCGGACTTAAACCTCACTTGGAAGGCATTTGCTACAAATTTCGGCTCTACTACAGGATATATATCAGATAAACCATGACAATCTACTTCTAAATCTTCAAATCCTTACCATTCAGAACTAGCTCACCAGGTGAAACAGAGATTTACTGGTGTAAGAATTGATCAATATAATACTCAGAACAGAAGGATAATATACTTTTAATCGGATACACAAAATTAACTTTGAAATTCTTAATTAAAGTACACTTCTTCCCATTCTATAACTCATAAAGAGTAATAACAGCAGTGTAATCTTTTTCAACCCTACTTTAGCACTTATTTAGGCTGTGCCGTTTCTTTATTAAACTGCTTGCATCTCAACACTGTTCCTACTTCATATTTTATTATATCATACATTTTTCGGAATAGCCATTTTGGTTCCACGTTAGATGGGTCCCTTTTCACAGCAGCATGGCACATCCTCAAGTTGCAGATGGAGGAGACAGTCTCCAGACATGGAGGGTAGTTGCGAATATATTGAATAAGCAGTAATGAATAGTCGACAAGGGGTGGTCCTCCAGCATGGGGGTTGGGCTTGGGGATAGAAACTCCTCACCATAAGAAATAAGCTTGTTACAAAATGTCACAAAAGGTCTCGGGCCTGGACAGATTTTTTGACAGGGACCAGCAGAGGACTCTTGTGAACCCAGCAACAAAACTTCAGGTTCCATAAAATGCATTGCCCTGCAGTGTCATCTGTTGGCGAGTTGTGATGTTAAGATTCTTGAAGCTTCAGCTGTGGTCGTCTATAATTTCAAAGCGCAAGCATTGCTGCATCAAGTGTTCTGACCTTGAATGTAACATTACTGTTCTGATGCTCGTCGGAAAACGGCGGTTGAACAGAGAGCCAACATCAAATTTTGTTTGAAGTTATGCAAAACAGCCGGAGAAGCGTAGGAAATGATGAAAGTGTGTACGGTAGTGATTTTTTTGAGGCGCTCGAACATTTTTCGATGGTATGTTGTATTTCGTGACGGCAGGGAGGACATTGAAGACGCTCCACGTGCATCAAAGCCGAGAACAAGTCGCACTGAAGAAAATGTGGAAAAAGTGACCGAAATCCTTGAATCAGACAGATGTGTTTCTGCAAGACTCATCTAGGAGCTTTTTGAAATACCAAAAGTATTGTGCATCAAATTTTGACCGAGGATTTGGGAAAACGGAAGGTCTGTGCGCGGTTTCTACCGCACGCGCTGTCAGGCGATGAAAAACATGCCAGAGTGGAACACTGCAAAGACATGTTACGGTCGGCCTAAAGTGATACAAAATTTACAAAATCGATTTTCTGATGACGAGACATAGTGTTTTCAATATGAGCCTCTCACAAAGCGGCAGAGTGCAGCGTGGTTGAGCCCAAAGAAGCCGAAACCAAAGAAAGTGCGCATGCAAAAGAGTCGAGTAAAGATACTGCTAACCGTTTTCTTCGATTCCAAAGTAATCATTCACAAGGAATTTCTGTCATAAGGTCAAACAGTGAATTGTGATTATTATCTCGGAGTCCTCAATCGTTTGTGAGCGACAATTCTTCGAATTCGACCTGAATATCGAGAGCAAGGTTCCTGGTCGCTCCTCCACAATGCCCCACTCCACAAATCGAAGGTCGTGCACGATTTTTTGGCTAGAAAAGGGATCACAGTCTTGATCATCCTCCGTATTCGCCAGATTTGGCTCCAGCATGTTTCTGGTTGTTCCCAAAAGTTAAGTTGGCGATGAAAGGAGACCGTCACGACACCATCCAGGACATCCAAAGGGAATGTACCGCAGTTTTAAATGCGATTCCACAAAAGGAGTACAGTGACTGTTTTCGAAAACTTTTCAATCGATTCCAGAAGGAATCAGAAGGAGACTATTTTGAATAAAAGGAGTGAAATTTTAAAAATAATTCACGTCTTGTATTTTTAATGAACACAGTCCTAAGAGAACCTGGATACGCTGTGTACATCACTTCGCCTTTTCGTTAACTCTATAAAAGCACAAATAGATTCGGCCCATAAAAAACCTATGTTGAACACCTAGCAGCAAACTCTATAATATGTATACACTAGCAGTATGAGATACTTTGAAAATAAATAACTTACAAATACGAACACTAAAATCCCACCCCTAAATGTCAATAGGATAACTACCACTGCAAAGGAAAAAAGTAAACATCTTGGAGGATACTTTCTAGAAAACTCTCACTACAAAATCGGAAGCTGATCCTACCTTTACTATTAGCATGGAATAGGTAATAAATTACTTTCTTGAACAACTTTCGGAGAACTGGGTAGGGCCTATAAGTGAGTCTGAACCCGCTTGGATTATGCGCCACTTCAAACAATGCAAGGAAGCTGAACCTGAGAGGATAAAATCATGACAATTAAATACCTACCGCCGCTAATCTTCAAATTTATTTCAAATATTTGACAAATCACTAGCACAAAATGATTTTCCCACATAATTGAAAAGGGTTCCAATTACTGAGCTTCCGAAAACAGGTACAAAGCAAGCCTCGCCACTGAACTGTAGACCACTAAGCTTACTGCATTGCCTGGGTAAACATTTTGAGATAATCGGTTTGAAAAAGCTAAATTATCTGGTATGGAAGCTCAGGAGTTGTTGTTATTATTATCATTAACACTGGCCATATACATGGACGACGAAAGAGCTTTTCGTGACGGATAGACCTTAGGACTAATTGGGAAACTTAGTAGTCAAAATTCCGCCTCAACTGATATATATAATTCACAATTCTCTCAAATTCGACGTTTTTGTGTAATACATGGAAGCTCTTATTCAATCAAACGCCCCATTTAAGTAGGAATGCGCCAAGGAAGTTTACTCGGACGAACGTTCTTCAACATTTATGCTAAACGCGTTCCATCCACTGAAAAAAAGAAAACTACACAGCCATTTCAATCCATGCTGAATATACAAATAACACTGTTCGGTCACGCGGTATATACATATATAGCAGTTGAGAATTAAATAACGCAATAGGCCTTTTGCAACCTTGGTTCCGTCACTTAATAAAAATTAATAAAATAAATGTGAAACAGATCTGTTTTCCAAACGACTGCGTAACTACCCCCGCAATACGCATCCAGAAGTGTTTTTGAACAAAACCGCAGAATGGCCCAAAGCAACAAAATATCCTGACGCGACATTACATTCAAATTCACATACATGACACACACATCCTGCACGCAGCGTGAAACAAACCACATACGAGGCAATCGTCCTATCTTAAATCCTCCGCCATTAATAGCGTTAATAGTTCACAAATCACTCCCATGGTCCATACGGGCGCATGGGTTATACTACCGAAACACATATAAATAAAATCACAGACATTTTCAAATGAAGTCATGAAAATAACAAAATCGCCAATGATAACACAAATTAAAATCTTAAACGAGCACACAGGAATGTCGTTAATAAAATATTGCATCAATGTGCTAGTGAGTGCATTATACCAAAAGTTAGTAAGCAACGAAAACTGCCAAATTCAGAAACTAGGATAATATGACTCTATTACTAATAAATGTCAACGTGCTGCTTGCAAGATAACCATTAGGTAAGCCAATCAAAAATAATACATAAGCAATTACTTGTCTGAAATCGACCAGAGGAGCACCTGCTTATTTCTAATTACTGTCTCCAACCACAAACCGTATGAGACTCACAAATTCCCTACCCCAGCAAAAATATTAAAAGGGCTGTCTCATTACAGGCAATCGGAATTCTGAGTGTATTTCGGAGTCCAATCCATGGGTCAAGTCGACCAATCCCTTATGCTAGACCAAATCGAAAACCTGAAGAAACCGAGATGACCAACAAGATTATATTGATATATGACATGACGTGTGCTTAATCAGGCGGCAACAATCGGCACAAAATACTCGACAGCCGGACAGCCGGCTAGAAGTGTGTCTGCATAGGGAATTTCTGCTACCGGCTGACACGATCAAGACTTTCCGTGCTTCTCCTAGGTCCCAGAGCAAATGCTGAGCTGATACCCAAACTCCACGTCGCGCTTCATGCTTCATTATAGAACGCAGAGACCTCCAATTTTTAATATCAAAATGTCGTTCTAATGTAGCTCTCTCAATATTAACTTATATTTCTAGCTGCATGCAGTCTTTCCGGCACTAACGCAAAAATTTAAATCAATGGCAGTATAAACTCTTCTCAGATTCTCTCTTAACGCGCTGTCTTTTTTCATTTCCCAGTGTTTCATCCTCACTACAGTGTACCTTGACCATCAGGGCGAGCAGACACTATCTGGGAATCTCCCCTTAAAATGAAGTGTCACAACACCCCCTTCCACTTCCATCCATCATCTTTCTCCTCTCAGTCCACCATTCCCCAAGCACTCCGGACTGGAAAGACGATATACGTGTATGTAAATAAATATTGTGTACTGATAAAATTACAGTAGGCAGCGTCCACAGCGAAGACGTGCTAAGCTATGCTAAAACCTTCACATCAACCCACGGCGATGGAGTTAGAGAGTCTCTGAAAAGTCGGACACCAACTCCACACCGCCGCCGATTGCCCGAGAATACGCTGTATACTGCCATGAAAACTTCATATACCTAACCCACTGGGTATGCACACAGTTTTACAGCAATACGTGCTACTAGTGCACTGTATTTCAGCATGCAGCCACACGAAACTACTGAGAAACACCGACACACAGCATAATTATGATGACAATGCTACAGGCAAAGAAGATATCAAATTAACCTTAATATACAGCATGTCACACAATCCAACAGATACAGACACAGATGCACGCTGTATTCTGTATCATCAAAAGGTAACTAAGTATAATTCTGGTTTCCTTTCTAGGCAGGCGCGGACACTTCTGCGTGTGAACTATACAGAGGGCACGCAGAGACTCGACGCACGATAATACACGGCAGTCTTTCTGCTGTAGTTAATTTATTATACAGGAAAGCCTCTAAGTGACGACCCTCATAGCTGATAATCTTTTGGAAGGATTGAAAAATAAGGAAGCGATCATAGCTATTGTACTATTCAAGATCTTCAATTATCAAGAAACACCATTGTGCAGCGAATAGAAATGATGTGTGGAAACATAACTGAACAGTTGTTGAAATATGTTTTCAACTGTGTTGTTTTCTCCCTCCAACTGGATGAATCTACAAACATCAAAGAAACAGCCCAGTTACTAGTTGCTTTTACAACAAACATCATGTGTCGTGTTATTTTTAGCAATATTTTTGCTTAAATCGAGGTACGACGATAGGAGGGGGTGGTAGATCACTGGCAGTTTTGACACTAAAAAGTCTATCACAATTTGTTTGAAGTTGGACATGCCTGCTATAGATGGTCTGTCATTGCGGGCATTGTGATATAATGTGTTGTCCAACACAACCGCATTATAGGCGAGACTGGGTATCAGCTTCCGCTAAAGCGATCTGATGTAAAGAAACATTTAACAAATGCGACAGTATTCACGTAGCTTAATGATCACGGACGGCTGCATGCTAATAGCTATGACAAAATTTCTGTGACTAAAACACCAAGTAAAATTTCGTGCGTTCATTTCTTCGTAAATCTCCAGCTTCCATCCTGGATTTAAAAATTAAAAGGGCATTAGGGACAAAACGAGCCTCCACTTCTGTAAAGGGGAAAATTCACGATACAGTAAACATGGTCAAACTGATCTGGTGTACGAGTATAAGTAACAGAATTATGAAACCTGACATAATTTCTATTATTTCTGAGCTCCATTACAAACTGTAATTTTGATAGTTTTAATTCGTTACCGACATGAACGAAAATGAGACGCCGACCTTTGGATATGGGAGCTTTGGCTATCGTGGCACCAACATCTGTCCACTCATGTGACGTGGTGCAGGAGCTGTGTGGATACGTTTCACCTACATGCAGGGTGTCCGGATGAAGGGTATCCAAAACAAAAAATGTCTCGGAAACTGTCATACACGTATCCGGTTTATGTAATCGGAAAGGAAAACTCTGAAAGTTTTTTTTTTTCCATATCAGACTTACGCGCATACGCAGCCACATTTTTGCCACCATGTTAGGAATCACCTGGACAGAGAGATGGCTCGGATATGAATTGGCAGAGGTGGACTAACCCCTTGGCCTCCTAGGTCGCCAGCTTTAACCCCAGTGAATTTTTTCTTGTGGGGTTATGTGAAGAACATTGTCTACCAGGTTAAGATCAACGACCTTCAACGCCTGAAAGCCCGCATAAGGGTCGTGGTGGCTATAGTAACATCAAACATGCTTCAATCCTGGATATTTCTCGTGCCACCAAGGGAGCGCACATTTATATTTACTGTGAAAGTTATATACGCAGAAAAAACTTTGACAGTTTCCCTTTGTAATGGTGTAAGCCATTAATTCATTCATCAGTAATCTGTCAGACGACAGGCCCACAGTCTCTTCCAAAACAGTTCCTCCACTTAATGCGATCTCCTGCAAATGAGAATATCCTCTTCTGTCCCCAAGGTCATCCAGCATCTTCTTACGTCTTCTGGTCACTTCTATCCGCCCCTCTATCTTTCCTTCAATAACTTCTTTTAGAAGGCAGTTACTGCGTAAGATATGACCAATCCAATTAGCCTTCCGTTTTCTTATTTCGTGTAGGATATTCCTCTGCTCACTGACTCTAAATAACACTTCTTCATTTCTCACATACTAGGTCAACTGATCTTCTCCATCCTTCTCCAACACCACATTTCGAAGCTTTCCAGGTGTTTCTGATCTACTGCCCTAAGTGTCCAAGTTTCTGCCCCATACAAAGCCATGCTCCAAATGTAGCATTTCACTAGTTTCTTTCTCAATTAATGTGTATAATAAATTCTTCCTGAGATATAATGATTTTATTTGGGATACCTTTCAACCGTACATCTTGTACGTATATTACTGCCCTGCCTGACGGTAGGTCTTACAGCTATGCGATATGACATTCTCGGGGCTTTAATTTCACAGCGTTCTATACCATTAGCCGAGATTTCCTTCCAATTATTCGGACATGTTGAATACAAACAATCATTCAAGTTTGTGTTCATATACCCCATGTTTTTAAATACCAGAACCATACCTTATCCAAAACTACACTGGAAAACATTCTGCCTCCCTCGAAACTGATGTTATCACGAATCAGAGGAGGCAAAGTACTCAAAGCAGGCCGCTGTTTTTCTGTCATATGAAAATAATAAATCAATCTTCTAATGACATCCTCAACGAATTTCTCTGCGACTGCGGCCATCTTTTCTGGGCGTGATTTCCTCGGAGGTGAGAATGAAGTTGACATGGCTGTTTCGATTTTCCTTGTTTCTTTGATAATTCTTGCAACAGTTCTCTTCGAATCGACAGCGGCGGACAGCATCCTTGAACTAACACTTTTAAAATATATTTTTATGCAATTCATTGCCTCGTCTGACACAATTTTCCACAGATTATAAATTATCTCGCGTCCTTTGCTGTGAACAACTCTGTTACGACCGTTCTCAGGTGATACCACATTATTCAATTAGATGCTGCAATATAGGTAAGTGTAAATAAACAAACACAACCTTTTATCAATGATGAAACTTGAATTAACGATAACAACAATCAGGATCGACAATGAAGAACAGCAACACAGTTCCATCTTTTTAGTTTGGTTTGTAGTAGGTGACAGCGACCTTACCAGAATGAGAACTAGAAATCAACTGAAGCAGATAATCCCTCTGGCACTTCTTGTTCACGAAGAGTCTGCCGTGGATCCAAGCAGATCTTTGCGCAGTGCCACGAGTTCTCGCACGGGGTCTACAAACTGCAGCTGAGTCAGCCATTGTCGGAAGCCGAAAAGCGCTTTGATTTTGCAAGGGAATACGGAGTGCTACTGCAGGGCAGTTCGTGTATCCTGCACGTTACATGGGTCCCTAATGATGCACACATCCACTTCAGTAGCTACGTTAACAAGAAAAATGGGGCTCTGAGAATGAAAGACTTGTCGCTGCCAAACCACTGCATTCAGAGAGATTTAAAGTACTGTGTGCGTTATCGAGCGTCGGAATACTCAGAGCCTTTAAGGCTCCCACACACAGACGCGATACGCAGCTCGGTACGGTACGGGACGATATCTAATTACATTGCGGTAAATGGAGGTCCGCACACTGGCGCGGTACTCCGAGGAACGCGATATTATCGCAGTCGGTATATCGCCTCGGTATTTCGGTCTACCGAGCGCACTCGGTAGACCGCTCGGTATCGCAGCGGTAAATAGTCATGGATCCGTCTTTGGAGGAAGAAGTTTTGCTTTTAGCTGTCGCTCTTGATGAAGACGAAGGTGAATCCCGGCAAGTATTTTACTGAACACTAAATCTGCGTAGTTCTTTTCCTACACATATTCAGTATGCCATATATATGTACAAATATTTACAATTCCATAACGAGTCTCTAATTAAGTATGTATAAGTGGTTGCTATGTGTGTTCGTATTTAGGCGAAAGAGACGAATCACTTGGGTTCATGATATAAACTTGTCAAGAGAGGAACTAAGGGAGTTTTATACATTGATACCTCAACTCCTNCCCCTGGAATTCATGTTAGTGAACGGAACTGGTGCATAGCCTACACTAAGAATGCCCACAGTTACTGTATACTTAACCCTATATAAATATATACAGATTTTTCTACTTGCTGTCTCTGTTCATTGTTAACAGCCAATTCCTTCCACTTTCTATCCTTAGCACGTGAATCCTTGTACATCGGACGATGAGTATCGTACAATAAAGCATTTTCTTTGACGAACTCTATTATTTGTTCCATTTGGTTACCCATGTCTTTTCACTTACGTATAGATACTGATTGAGTGTGAGTCATGGCCAGCTGGTTATCGGGTGTCAAAGATTCCCGAGTTCCCGAGTGTCGCGGCTGTGTGCGCGGTCCACTCGGTAAACAGCCGCTCTCGTCCCGAGTGCTATATCGTCCCGAATCGTATCGCGTCTGTGTGTGGGAGCCTCTGCTGAGTGAAGAATTTGTCTCTTTCCTGATGGGTTATGGCATTCCATTAATTTTGCCTGGTTTAAAACAAGATGATGTCAGATTTCACATCGGCAATACTGTACTTCGCTATCTTCATGACTCCTTCGAGGATAAAGTCCTACTCAACTGGTATTCTGCTGTATCTGAGGAAGGATTTTCATGGCCACCAGCCTCACCACACTAAATCCAGCGATTACTTTCTGCAATGGGGGAGGGGTACTTCATGGAGAGGGTGTTTCAGAAAAATTAGCATACGATTCAGGGATTGAAAACTGCAATTCCAATCAGAGAATGAAGCAATTTCCATAGAAACTATAACCAGGGTCCTGAAGAAATTTGTTCTTCACTTGCATAAAATTGGCCATCTTCGGAGGCATGACATGGAACATGTTTTCTTGCAACAAGGTCCGTGTGGGTGTGTGGAACGATCTGTCGAACTTTCGCACAACTGTGGTGAATAAGAAAAAAGCTATACGAATGTTGAAGTGCCACATGATTAGAAAATAAGAAAGTAAACCGTTTCTTACATTTATATTTTTTAACATTACTCAGATATCAATTAATGTATAACGTCTATCATAAGACCGGAGTAAAACCGCCTTAAGTGTTAATAATTTAATACACAGTATGGACGTCTGTAACATGACGGAAACCGAATATGATAAACACTGTCATAATCAGAATAATGCAACAGGATTACGTTTGTGTTAATCCCTTCTGAAATATGTGGAAACACCTCACATGGGTTACATGAAACACTGGGAAACGATTTTTTTGTTAACCACATTTTACCAGCACCCAGCATATAAGAAACATAGTCAAAACACCTCATTAATTTTGTTCTAACAATTAATTTTGGACTAACTTTGACAATTCCTTTCTGTTAACAAATGAAACTTGTGAAAGCATAGTTTCATTTTTCTTTATATTTTTAAGAATTTTTGTAATACAGAAACAATCCTTTTCTTACAAAAAGTTCTGAAATAAGGAGGTATTATAAAGGTTCAGAAAATACGACTATCTAAATTTTATAACTGATTGGTTCCTATCTGATTCAACCGGATTTTTCAAAACTACCACGATCATCATCAGACATTTAAAAACTACAACTTCTACGACTACTAGTGTTTATTTCAATGAAATGGGTTAAAGAACTACATTTTCAGCTACTCTCCATTCCAATTATACACTGGGTAAACTGCTAACTTCCTTACCTTAAATTGCATGAGAGAAGTAACAGAAGGAAGGGGCAGCGTAAGATTTGGACGAGGATGGCGAAGTGTAGAGTCGCTCACACTACGTGACATCCTCTGCCAGAGCGGCCCCTGACCACTATGTTCCTCATCCTTTGACATCTTGACCCCTACATGGGGACACTGAGATGGGAAAGACAGCCATACTACTAGAAAGTTTCGTACAGCACTATAGCAAAACATGTAGTGCACCAGTATACACTGAATTTCTAAGGTATAACAACACATGTCTTCAAACGTATTGCACCTATAAATTCAAACCGAAAAAATACTGGTGTATATATAATGTTGTATTTTAGCGTCCTGTTGCACTGATTTTCATCCATGATATGTATATAGTTGTAGTGCACTCAGTTTCACCTGTTACTTCACGACAAGTTTCGGCAACATAGTGCCATCACCAGTGCCCTAATTACGCTAATCTATTTCATTGCTTGCCTTTATAAAATTATTTAAAAAGTATTTAAAAGATGCTTATTTGTCAACCATAATAAATTTACACACACTAAAATTTGTTAAGATTATTCATCTTATGTGTCATAATTAAAACTTGCGTGTGGTTCTTCCACTATGGGGGTCGTTTTTCTTATATTCTGTGTAAACCGTGTCTTGTGATGTGTGTTCCCTTCTTAGCTGCTAATTATGACACATAAGATGAATAATCTTAACAAGTTTTAGTGTGTGTAAATTTATTATAGTTGACAAATACGCACTTTTTAAATACTTTTTAAATAATTTTATAAAGGCAAGCAATGAAATAGATTAGCGTAATTAGGGCACCTGATGATGGCACTATGTTGCCGAAACATGTCGTGAAGTGACAGGTGAAATTGAGTACACTACAAGATGGCAACTGTATACATATCCTGGTGTATATATGAGAATTTTAATTCTTATGAAAGAGATATCTGTTACCATACTTTTACACTGAGGTTAATGGAGTATAATGTTATAATATGACTGAGTAGCAATATGAAAAGGATATGTGAATAGCATAAATAATACATAGTAGTGAAACAACAATCTCTAGCCCAACTACTACAGAAAGGCATATGGTGGAAGGTGGAAGTGGAATTGCAGGAAAAGTATACATGTTTTTTGTGAAGAGATCTCTGAAGTAACTTCCGTAATTTCTAAATTTGCATGCAACTATAACACTTTACTGTATAAATAATATTAATGTATTAAATCCTGAAACTAGTAAAGCACATAAAATACTGCTAAGTATCTCTAGACGCTTATACAAGGTGATACATGAAAATGACCACTATATTTTCAGCAATACCTTAATAGAATTATTTCACATACATGCCAAAATGCTCCAGCGCTTAAATAAGGATGCAACTTCAATGTTTTTTCACAAGGAAATAAAAAAAAAACTTAACAACGTATAAATAACTATGAGGAGTCTATCAACCCAGATGTGTTTTTGTTAAATAATGACATACATAAGTACGAGTAATATGTAAATCAATACGACCAGAAATGAGTTCAATGTCATTAGTTACCTAACGATGTGAGTGTGTCAACGTAATAATCCATTTGCGCCTGAATAAAATTCAAGGTATAAAATTCATTACATAAATGAGTAAAATTAAATTAAATTATTTTATGTCTATTTATGAAAGGGGCTTATAAGATTAAAGACAAAAGCTGTGAAGCTCTATTAGGTGCAATGGTACTTTAAAAAGGACAACAATACCTCCGGTTTGAAATGCAATTCAACCCCTGCCGTCGTGTTGAGAAGCCAGGACTGTCAGGCACTGAACTGGAATGGAACTTTGCTCAAAGGCTCCAGGGAAGTAATTATACAGTACTGAAAAAAGCCACTGAACTCATCCCACATAGTCATGAGTTTTCATCTTCTGCTTTAAGACAAAGATACGTAATTGGCGACAAGCCCCTTGAGACTCACGACCAGCACTTTTTTTTCAACTGAATACTTGCTTCCCTAGTCCTTATGTAACATCCTCTCTGATGAAAGGATGGGTCTGTAGGTTACAATTGCTGCTGGTCTCGTCAGCGCAGTCATTCTCAGGTCCGACTCCCGAGGGACTCGTGGCCAAATTTTACTGTCTCAAATTCGAGACTCCCAAAACCTGGGGGGCCAGAACCCCGTGTTTATATTCTCCAGGAACAGGGTGGCCCCCGGTTATACCCACAGGCACTGGTTTCCCTTTTCGTCCCCTCCTACGACTCGCAGGGCTACGGTGGAGGTATACGACCACGTCTCCACACGGGGTAGCTTCTCTCCCAACAGTTATATTGTTGCAATGCGTAGCTATCGGCACGGACCGCATAGAGAACATCGCTTCCCAGTTACTCCACTGATGCGGGTTACAGAACCGTTAGCCAACAATGTTGTTTCTTTGGTTCCGTAATTCTGGCTTTCAGCAGACATGCCACAATATGGATAGGCCACTAGCCTGTCGACTACACCACGAGTTCAACTTTGCGCGGTACCAACTGACTCGAGTAGCGTGTCCCTCCCGTCACACTGGCAGACACATATGCGGCAGGAACTTCAAACAGACTGCATCTAATTACGTATTAATCTACCCATTTCCCTCAATAGTCTGAGTCTCTTCTATGATACGTCAAGCATCACGGAAATCGCCTGGTGATGTACAGTGTACTAAGGATCTTAACCAGAAGATAGAGCAGGGTTGATACGTTGAACTCCGATCTGAAGACAACATGTTTGTGTCGATAAGCAGACTTCCACGTCTCAGAGCTCGTTTTACACGCATACATTATATATTCTTAAAATGTTGCAATGACGAATATTGTACACCCGTGACAAGAAGAAAACGGAAGCTGAGAACAGAGAAGTACAATGGATCTGTAAGTTCCTTAAAAGACTATTTATGCACGGTTGTGTCAGCAGCTGATCACAGTGACCGCGCGGTCTAAGGCATAGACTGTCTTCGCTCCCTCGAAAGATGGGATTGTGGGTTCTAATCCTGCTTAAGGTATGGATGTCTGCGTGCGTTTATTCTGTGCGTAGGTAGCAGCCTTGCGAAGGGCTGATCCCCGTCCAAGGAGTCCTACCGACTGTGTATAGGATTAAGAAACTGAAAAAGCGGTCAACGGTCCAACTAAAGGACTGTAGAGCCATAGACAGATGTATGTTAGCAAGCAGTAACCAACAGGACAAAATGATGACACCAAATGCCATCGGTTATAGCAAAAGATGACAAAATTGGCAGCAGTTAAAAATAGAACAGAATATGGCAACAGTAAACTACATTGGCTGGAATACTTGAGGCATTTAGTATTAAGTATTTAATACATAATTCTTCGAAGATCGGGTTTAATCCTTTCCATTTTTGTTGACGGAAATGTCTGTTCTCGGATACTTCAGAAGATATACAGGAAGATCGAAATGTCGAGCACATCAAACTAAAAGTTGTTATAAATTGTGTTGTAGTTAATATAATTATATCTCCTACCACTAGATGGTACTGCAGAAGTACTAACAAACGAGTAGAAACGCCATCTGTCGTGTATCGGTCATACGACGTCTGCAGTATAGCTTTGTTTATTGCGTGACAGACAAGTTGTTTTCCCAATAACAACGAGTTTTCGTGGAATTGAAGAGTCTGATCGGGGTTTCTTCACTGACGAAGCGTGGTTTCACCTTAGTGGCTACGTGAACAGTCAAAACAATAGGATTTGATCATCTGAAAATCCATATGTGTTACATGAAAAGCCCTTGCACTGTCAGAAAATTGGAGTGTGGTGTGCTGTATCACGTCGTCGAATAGTGGGCAAATTTTCTTTGAAACAACAGTGAACAGTCCAGTATACCAAGACATCATAAACATCATAAGACATAAACCAAGACAGTTTATTGTGCTTCTTGAAGTTGATGAACGTGAGTGTTGGTTGCAGCAAGATGGTGCCACATGTCACACATCTAATGAAGCCATGCAGTTCTTGTGCGAGTTTTTTGGTGACCGTCTCATTTCGAAAGGATTTTGGCCCCCGCGTTCGCCCGATTTGTCACCCGCAGATTTTTTCCTTTGGGGGTACCTCAAAGGAATTGTCTATAAAGAAATAAGCATACACTGGATGACCTCAAGAGGAACATTACGACGGCCATTAACAGAATCAGCAAAATATAATTGCCTAGTGTGATGTGCGCGACTTTTCGATCTCCCTGTAGTACAGAACAGAATTATATCAGAGACACAATGGTTTATGGAGGTAACGATTCATATCGTGGTTTTCCGGTTTATGACACTGTGTTGTCTTGTAGGCTGGTACCAATGTTGCGGAGGAACATACTTTTTCAATCTGCGGGGTACAAGTGAGCCAAGGAGGAAGAATTGATCATTTTGGAGACACTCGGTTTTTATACAAAATGTGTCAATTCCGGTCTTGCCCTTGTAGGTTACTGCTACGACATTAACGCGTCACTCGTAGATTCCCTGCATTTGCATCTGAAACTGCAGCATCTACTTTGGTCTCTTGTGAGTGCAATGCATGCTGATGTTACAGTTATCCAATGCTGCTGCTATTATGATAACGTTTTCCCTGATGAGTTTATAAAATATTGAGGAAGCATTTTGATTTTGCTTTCACGCAAGGTAATCAGCATCGCGTATATTGCAGATCAATTTCGTGACGATGGTATATTAATACAATTATTGATTTTTTGACATTATCCATCATATTATTTTAAACGACATTTCAGAGACTAAATTCTGCTTCCGTCCTCAGGTAAAAAACATATTCGGTTCGGCCCAGTCGATAGATGTAGTCCTTATCTCCGAAGACTGCACAATCTGCTTCATAACACCTGGAACGACAAACGTTTTGTGTTGTTTATGTACATTCGGCATTCAAAAGGTAAGGTAAATCTATCCCTCTGACAGACCGTGGAGGCCCACAGGGTTGTGAGATGTTGAAGCTCCCACATTCTCTAGATAATCGGCTCACAGATAGCAGTGAGCCTGTCAGCCTTATATGACGGCCACCCGTTCACCCCCAAAGATTCGTGGTTCTCATTTCTGTTAGAGGTTGAGTCGACCTCAAGGCCATAGTGCGGTTGGAAGGATTAGGCAAACTGAAAAAAAATTCAATGACCTCATCGGCAATCGAACCCATGACCTTCCGGCTTGTAGCATAGTGCCCCAATTTTGTACATATTTTATGAACACCCGAAAAACACTAAGATAAAGGGAAAAACCTGTTCTCTCGTCAGAGAAGACGTCCTGTGACTATTACGATTGTAATGGTCAGACGTGAAACTTAATAGTATAGCAATAAGCCCAAAAGGAGGCAGACGTCAACAGGTACTGACAGACCATCGGTCATAAATTGACCTGGGATCGGACTTAACTCTGACGATGGAGGCAGAACCTTCCTCCGAAACAGTAGTACCCACTCAACAAACTACAACTAAGTGCCATAACCCCGCAAGACGTTAAATTCTTCTTCATTCCTACCCGTTTTAGTATCAAACGATTTCCGCTTGAGAGAATGGAATATTTTCATACACCCTACATTCTCGAGGCTATAAATTTTCCGATCAGCATAAGGTTTCGTTTAATCCTACTTTCGCTTTAGACAGGTTGTACTGCTTTTCAGTCACTCCTTAATGTGCCTTCTTCACCAGCCATTAACACTCCTCACATAACGTCTTGACACACAGACTCTCCTGTTACATTCCATACTTCATTTTTCATGCACTGGTTTATTTAAACATTATCTATCAGACAACATGAAACGGTATAGACAGTTATATATGGGCAGCTATAACTTTTCAGTAAAGTTTGAATTTTCACTTTTTGCACTCCTGTCTCTATACTGCTTGTAAATAATATCACACAAACTGTGCATGTTGTTCTAGCAAATGAATACCTAGACTTGTTTGTAATTCCAGTGATCAGTTCACTCTCGAAGGGACTCCGGTTATCCTCAGGGTCTTCGCGGTTTCCATCAGTCCCGTCCAGGCAAACACCAGAAAATACCTCGATTAGACCACAAACGCTTCCTACCAAATCCTTTCAAAATTCATCATTCATGTATCATCCTATACCGTTCTACGCTATACAAGTATAATATAATACTGACAGCATCTAAAACAAAAACAAGAACATGGCACGAATAACGTTTCGAGCAACATGTGTATTAACAAGTCTACTTCATTAATGAAACATTCCTTTATGCTATATTTTTAAAAGAACCCCATAATAAAACCCTTCTCAATAAAGCCAGCCAACAGTTATCCAAGGAAAGCAAAAATATCAAACAATCATCAATTAACAAATTCTTCGCAGAACTGACTCCAGATCGTAGCACTGAGTACTCACTCTGGAAAGCTACAAAATATTTAAAAAGACCAATAGCTCAAGTACCACCCGTAAAACGGATGGCAGATGGGCTCGTAATAATTTTGAGAAAGCAAATATATTTGCAAAACATCTTGAAAAAAGATTCCATCCAAATCCTGGACCGGATACATTACCAGTTCTAAACTCGAATGATTATCTGGACAAGATTCCACTGGTTGCCGAAGAAATAAGAACTAATCTCAACCCGAAAAAAGAACCTGGATTTGATCTTATCACAGGTGAAATTCTCAAGGACATTAAAAGGAAAACCTTGGTCAAATTGACCACGTTAATCAATGCTTGCATTCGACTAAATCATGTCCCAAATGCATGGAAAACTGAAGTACGAGTAATCATGATCCCGAAACCTGGTAAGAAGCTAAGTGAAGTGGAATCATATCGACCAATTTCATTACTGCCTATTATGTCTACGCTGTTTGAGAAACTGATGCTTAAACGTCTTAAACCCATCATTGAAGAGAAACGCCTAGTGCTAACGCATAAGTTTGGCTTTAGAAAAAATCATTCGACAATTGACCAGGTGCATCGTATCACTGACGTCATTGAAAAAACGCTTGAAAACAAAGGAGTGTGCTCTGCTGTCTTTCTTGACATTGCACAAGCTTTTGATAGAATATGGCATAAAGGCCTACTTCACAAATTGAGATCAATTCTACCCGATCATTTCTATTAACTTCTAAAATCTTATTTAACCAATCGGTATTTCCGGGTCAAACACGAAGACTCTTACTCAGGACTGAAGATAATCAAGGCTGGTGTCCCACAGGGAAGTGTACTGGGGCCAGTCCTATACCTGCTTTATATTAATGATGTGCCAACTACATCGAACAGTACTACAGCCACGTTTGCAGATGATACAACAGTCATGGCAGTAGGAGAGACTGTTGAAAGCTCAACCAGAAATCTACAATTAGCTGTAAACAAAGTCGCCCTCTGGACAAAAAATGGCGAATTAACCTCAACGAATCCAACTCAGTACATATTGACTTTACAAACAGGAGGACAATACAATCAAACAATCAATCAATCAATCAATCAATCAATTTTCATCAATGGAACTCAAGTTCCATACGCCAACACAGTGAAATATCTTGGAATAACTCTAGACACCAAGTTACGGTGGAAAGAGCATATCAAGAAGAAACGTGATGAGCTCAACAATAAGTTCAGAAAAATGTATTGCTTGCGTGGACGCAATTCTGAGCTATCAATCCACAATAAACTTACATTATACAAACAAACTCTATGTCCAGTTTGGAGTTATGGTATCCAGCTCTAGGGCTGGGCCAGTGAATCCAATATTCAAGTGATTCAACGCTATCAGAACAAAGTGCTAAAGTGTACTGTCAATGCACCATGGTACGTTCGTAACAGAGACCTCCATCGTGACCTTGGGATCGAGACGGTTACAGATATCATCGCTAAGTCCGCCACCTCTCACGAAGAGAGACTCCAAAACCATGTCGATATTGAAGCATCCAGACTTCTCAACGTGGACAATATCATCAGACGACTCAAACTGAAGAAACCGTTCGAACTAGTTAAATGTTAAAGTACTAAGTAATTCAGTGAAAGTGACTTAGTTTTAATTTACGTAGATTATTGTGTTTAGAAAACAATTAATCGTTAGTTATCCAACTAGTTTTAACTGTAATTAAGTTCTGGGTTACTCAGTCTTTAATTAATTAATAAAAAAGAACCAGTTTCAAAGCATGAAACCCAATGACTAATCGTATCTTACGTCATCTTCCACGACACTGAAAAAAGCCGACGACCTGCCAACCTTGCCGTAAACTGCCTCTGGCCTCTAAATTGTTAAAACATACCTATCACACATGCGACAGACGACTTAAGCCACTTGTACACTGACCTTTCTTCTAATCTGCCCTGTCGTGTCCCCATGGTACGGGGCATTTCTTAATAAAAAGCTGGTAATTCAGCTGGTGAAGAAATTCCCTTCTTTTATAGAACCAGAAGGTTCATCTTCATGTTCACGAAGGCAAACCAGTCGTTACAATCCTAAGCCAAATGAATTAACTGCATACCTTCACAACCTATTTCTCCTGAAATCGGTTTTAAATATTAAGCACTATCCATACCATGACACCCTAAGTCCTGCTTTCCTGAAGATTTCCGGACTAAAATGCTGTGTGCATTTCTAATTTATCAGTGTATGCTGCATGCCCTGAATATTACATCCTCCTTGGTTTATTCGGTTTAATGCAGGATGTACAGTTTATCGTTAAGACTTGTTCCCACAGGTGCTGGCACTCTTCCGGTAAATCACTATACTCTTTTCCGCTGTAGTTCAACAAGCTGTTTTATAGAAGTGTCGAATTGACGACGCTCTGCCTCTAAGCATGCTCCAAGTCGTGAAAATTTTTCTATACACATGTCGAAGCTGCTACATGGGAACAGTGGAATCTCCATGCCCAACATGTGGAAGTCACAAGGATTTAAACCGGGAGTTCGCGAACACCTCAATTGTCGACTTATGGCTCGTTCGTACTGGACTTCATCTAACGCAGCAGATAACTGACCGCACTGTGTACCTTCGCATTATCTTGCATAAAAACCAACACGGGTTTTCTTCATTAGTCAATCAATCGAAGAAGGGAGACAGAATCAATCTCATATATGGCTCGGAATTAATTTCGTGAAAAAGAAGGAAGGAAGGAAGGAAGGAAAGAAACATACAAGCAAATAAACAGAGATAAATAACAAGAAAAACAAGCCAAATTAACTTTTTGCATTAATTACAAACCAAATTTCAACTTTTAAATTATACAGTAACACTTCATGAGCACCATGAGGATTATAAGTGCTCCATTATCTGTTACTGTGGTCGTTTACGTAACCACACTTCTTCTTAATAAAAAGCTAAGTTCTGGGTCAAGAAGGCCCTTAAATAGTAATTCTTGCAACCATCTACAGCAGGCATGTCAAACTCAACTTCTACAGAGGGCCACCTGAGCCCTATAAATAATAGTCCAGGGCCGCACTTCAAAATAGAAATATACATTAGATTTTGATACAAGGAAATTTAATTCTATGTACTATTTAGGAATAATTTCAATATAATTACCTAAAGTCACATATCTTACAGTTTTAAAAAGCAAGAGAATGCCATTTTTGACAAGTATCAAACAACTTTTCAATATGTAAAAAGAGAGATTACACAAGAAATTATGTTATAAATAGCGAAACATTGAATTTCCTGCAGCCTGCTAATTTATGTCTGAGTGACACTTCTTGTCTTCTGGTCTGTTGGAAAACTGTCTTTACAAAAAATATTTCTACTAAAATTTGAATATTGATTTTAATATCAATTAGCTCTAAAAGTTGAGGGGCCGCACTTCGTGCCTACGGGGGCCGCATGTTTGACACGGCTGATCTACAGCATCAAGTCGCTGCTTTGCAAATTGGATGCAAAACGCTTCGCAGGACTGTAGTTTTCTAAAGCCAACGTAGCAGCTTTGTACCAACGTCAACTGCATCTTTGGGCAAACAACACTGAAGAGCCAAAAGACGTAATGACTTTTTCGGGCTTTCTCGTAATTGAGTACCGGAGAAGACAATTCTGTGAGCCGCTGCTTCACACGACACTACTCCCTATGAAACTGTCTCATTTTCTCCACGAAGAAAGCTGTGCAAAGTTATCGTATATGAACAATTTCTGTCCAGCACTATACTTCACAGTTGATCACCATATTTCACAATACTTCGAACTTGTATATACGTATCCCAAGGACTTTTAAATCACACAGTAGAACGATGCAGGTATGTGAGAACATATTTATTGCAATTTTATGACACCTCTTGCCCTATGTGTGGGTTGGTTGTTTACATTACAGTACAGGCATGGCTATCATAAATAAAACGTGATGTCAGATGTAAATCGATCCTAACACGGACAACACTCTGTTTACAGGACACGGCCTGGCATTAAGGACAAATTTTTTTTCAAACTTCAAGTTGCTTTTGCAAATATGATTCTTATAATTTGTTGCTTCGGTACGATACTGCGCTATTCGGACGATTTTCCGTTACGAAACCGATAACATTAACGACGCTATTTTGGCCCTTCATCGAATTTCTCGCGCCTCTACAGTTCAATCGACACAAACTCATGAACACAGAAAAGCGTGGAAAGTTAAAATTATAAGATGCAAGCGTTATTTACAAAAGGATCACTCTGGGTATATCTTCCGGGCACGTTACTTATTATGCCTGGGCCTATGAATACACTAATATTTGGTGTATTTCCTTTTATTCATTTTCAAAGATTTAGGGAGGGGTTGCCACATGCCAGACGCCACTCCTCCAACTGGCGTTCATGCATTCACGATCATCTCCAATCAACTACGATCCCTTCTGATTTGCTTACTTGTTACAAAATAGGAAAAGTAAAATTATATTCGCCGATTTCCACTGGGCGATTTATAGTCACCCAAATTCTAATAACTTAATAATTTCATTTCTCAAAGGTGATTTAGTTCATCTGCTTTCTTAAACATCGTGTGTCTTATTGTTTACCATATTAATTCACAACCATTTCATACAGGGACTGTTCATGCTTCTTGTGTTTGGATTGCACTAAACAAAGTTAACGTAAGAAATGCAGTGCTTACAGGAATACGAGTAAACAGCACTGTTCATTTCTATACACAGATATGGAACATCGAAGAAAGCAAAATATTACACGGCTGAAAACCAATGTACAGGTGAAGAACAACCATTCGCTATCTCACAAGTTTGTAGACTAGTCTCACATTCAACCGTCTCTAAGTTTTCGAATGTGCTCTAATGAATGCCTCATTACTGCATAAAGATTTACACTTATTTTTCATCCTTTCACGGTTTACTCCCTCTAGCCTGTACCCATTCCAAATTAATCTGAAATTATGAATCTTACAGACAGCTGGTAGGACTCCTTGGACGGGGGATCAGACCGTCCTACGGCCGCCATCTATACAGAGCAGCACAAACAAAGCAACACACAGCAAGCAACCATGCCTCGAGTGAGATTGGAAACCGCGACTCCAATGTTCGAACGGGGGAAACATTTCGTGACTCACAGGGCGCGGCCAGTGTGCTCGGCGGATTTATAGCTAATAAGTACATTTTCTGACCGCCTCTGTGGTCTAGTGGTCAGAGTTCCTGGATACAGATCCTGAGATCCCGGCTTCGATCGGTTTAATTCCCGGAAGAGGCTATAGATTCTTCTCTACTCCATGGCGTTAAGACCGGCTATGGGGTTCACCCAGCCTCCTCTACAGAGGACACCGGTGGATATTTCATCAGAGGTAAAGTGGCAAGGGCGTGAAGCTGACCACCACTCCATTTAATGCCGAGGCCAAGAATGGTGGAGCTATACCTCCATTCCCCCAATCGTCTTCGTGGCACAATGCTCAATTAATTAAGCAGAGGGACAACTTTACCTCACCTGTAATGATTATTCAGTTATCATCTTCGCATCAGGAGAGTTCACCATATGTAGTTACATCCCATTTTCCTAAAAAATTCTTTAACAGTTGTCTTCCGTTTGTTTACAGTCTGTAGTGCTAGTGTCGGTGCATTAGTGATTGTGTTGAGTGACAGTCTGTGTGAGAGAATCGGAAAATTGGAAACCTGTCCGATTTTGAAAAAGGACAAATAAGTTGGTGCGCATTTAGCTCGAGCATCTGTGACAACAACTGACATATTATTACGCGACACTTGTTAAGATTATGTCGGCATACACGAATCATGGGAAGGCAACATGAGCGAAGTGGAAGAGTGGGAGAAAATCAAAACCGACAGAAAGAGATCGTCGTATATTGAGAAGGAATACATGTTTACCTAGTCACTGACTTGCAATGGATGCTGTTGTTGTCATGCAACTTCCTCAAACAATTCGTTACCTTGGAATTACTAGCTGTTGACTAGCAATGGACGCTGGTTGTCACGCACTGTCTTGACAATTCGTTACCTAGGGAGTGACACTTCTCTATGCAGTGGGTCCATCTGTCACAATACCTTCGTAGGAAAAGATCTTTATAAAAAGAGTGCTGTGATTATAAGGAAAGTAACGTTGCGAGACAATTTAATTCAATATGCCCAGATTTCTTGGTCGTCCAGCTAACATGAAAATCCTGTACCAACAACGGAAATTTCACTAACTTAAGGCGTACGGTATCCCTAAGAGATTTGTTTTCCTACTCAATTTTCCTCGACTACTGTATGTCTCTGACTGAAACAGTCATTGCGGAAGTTGTGAAATTAGTACACGGTAGGCGAGAGCAACTATGTGGGTGACGCAAATCAATGACACTAAAACGCTAACCCCAAACTTTGGCTCATGGCCATAAGTTGTGACGAATCCCTCTCGCTGGCTCACCTAACCTTAAATGCTATTGCACGCTCCTATTCGAGGACACCTTACGTCCTTCAGAGACATTTTCTGGCAGAGTGTTCGGACGTTCAGAAGACTGCCGAGTTATTTCCAGTACAGATTCCTAAGTGACACCGACAAACGTAGGTTCCCAATTTACGTCGAGGAATAAAAAGAACAGAAAAAGATCAGTCTTATATCTATTACTCATCAGATGACCGTCAACTAGGAGATTCTTGTTTTCAATATGCGTAATATCGCAATTATGGCGAACACTTTCAAAAGCATTAAACACCAAAACTTAGGGTTAATAGCTATTTCAGACACGTAGCTTGCTACTTATAAATTTCAAAATACATATTCTACATATCACTAACTAAACCAAATAAATATGCAACCCGCCGTGGGCAGGGCTTCCGGTGCGACAAGTGAGTGAATTCCGCTACTGAAAAAATATAAAATTTCAAGTTTAAAATAATATTGCCAATTATTTTACAGCAATGTGTATAATGCCACTCAAATCAGAAACATTTATCTTTATAACTCAAATTACTATCCTTTTGTTGACAGGTGATCGCGATATCTAATGTTCCATTGTTGCGATAAAATCAGCCTGCCAGTGGCAGGCGTTACAACTGTGCAAATAATTCTTCGTGATTATCTGTGTGAAAACTTAACCTCTATTGGCTACTTGAATTGTTCTTTATTGGCCAGCGTGAAGTGAGATAGCATTCTTATTGTTGAGACGGTGGTTTTGACAGCCGATATACTTTCCAAATGCTGTGACGTTAATATAAAAGTAAAGTTCAAATAGAGTGGTTGTACAGCGACGTCTGTCACTGTGAATATTGCATTTGCGGAGTTTCAGTTCTAATACACGTGGATACCATGGAATACTATGCGGTCCACAGACCAAGTCATACAGAACAGAATTTTATACTGAACTTAAGTATCAACATTATTTTATGGACTTACAGTTTTATTTTAAAGACAGAAGACTGTGAATAATAAAATGCAGATGTGAAAGGCGGACCAGACCTATTTTAATGACCTATTCCAACATTCGTCTGAAGGAGCAGAGGAAAATCATGAAAACTCCCGAGAACAAAGCCAACCTCCGGACCGAAAACCGAACCATGGATCTCCCCCCCCCCAAAAAAAAACCTATTTAGTGGTTGCGTTACATTCAATGTCAGCAGCCGATCTAGTACCCTTGCACTTTTCCTGTTCAAATTACACATGACAGTACTTAATCGATAACAAAGTTGCTGGTTGTTTGCTTGGCTTACTCTTCGCCCATGAAGATGGAGTCAGTACGTTCCTCCAAAATGTCGGTAAATTTCTACAGGACTATACAGCGTCACATCACAGATGTTGGCATTCTTCAAGGTTACGGCTCAACTCAAATCCAACAGAGCTCAGCTTTAGAGCTGTGCTGGCCTTCTTTCTTACCTTTACTTCTTCCACAGTTCAGGTCCATCCCTCCAAGCTATTCTATCGACTCACGTGGCATCACTGTTCCCTTTGAACATTTTCACGTGTGGAGTAGATAGAAGCGCCAATTTACAACCAAAAACACAACTAACCCTATCCATGTTAAAAAAAAACAATAGTTGCTAAGCCAGCCAAGAAATTCCCTGCGTTTTGCAGAGTTCTACATGGCCGGTGTATCATGATCCACAGGAATCCAGTTCACACCCTTACACCAGTTTAATATTATCCTCCCATCTATGGCATTCCAAGTCATCTCTTCCTTACATGTTTTCCGACTAAAGTTGTGTATGCATCTCATCCCACCACTCGTGATGCATGCCCCGCCCATCTCAATCTTCTTGATTTGATCATTCCAGTATTTAATAAAGAGATCACATTATGACACTCCTCACTGGACAATGTTCTCCAGCATCCTCTTACCTCCTCTGTTTTCGGGTTAAATTCTTCTTGCCATCCTGTTTCAAAATACTTTCTAATCCACACTCTTCTAGTTTTCCTAAAGAGCGAGTCCTTACTACATGCCTCTGTCATGTTCCTTTTACTTCACACTAAAGAAATATTCAAAAGGCTAAAAATACATGACTAATGAGAATATTCCATCAGTAAGTTGAAGGTTGCAGGTTCAATTCCAAGCTCAGAAACGGTCGTATATTTGAAAATAATTATCAAAATTTAAGACAAATTACTTTTGAGCAGCAGAGAAATTATGCTAACATTTTTGCACATAAATCAGTGTTATGGAATTAGGAGTTTCGGCAGGGCAAGATTACAACCCACCAACATCACTCCTATCCAGAAGAACCTTCTCTTTTTGGGGCTTTTGCATCTTTTGAAAAGAAGTTTCCTCGCTGACCTGCAGTACCTATAACAGCAATTTTTCTGAGTTGTGGAGGCAGTTGCCCGCTCTATAGCACCATACGAGTCAACAATTTCTGGAAATAGCTTCAATGTTCAAACCATATGTACAAATTTGACATCCAATCCTGTGCATAATTTCCACAATTTTACATATATTATGCATAACCTCATACATTCGCAGTAATATATTAAAAAACGTACAAATGTGACGGTAACCACTGGTGGCACAAGTTCACACTAATTTTCAAGAAAAATCTCAGCTCGTTCAAACGTTACTAAAGAGGCCAAACACAAGGGCGAACATATGAATACATGATACCATAAAATCAGAAAGTGCGCTAAAAATAAAGAGTGAAGTTGAAAACCACTGCTTCGGTGCCGTGGCCTTCTATAAGCCATAGGCGCTATGCGCAGGACTTATTCGATCACTGAAGAATAGCGTGATCAAAGCATTTCGCAGGGCGTGTACTGTATTTCCCAGCTGAATAAGTTTAGAGTACATGACTCATACCTGTCACGAATGGTACAATTCCCACTTGGACCTGAAGTCGAAGTAGAAACTGTTTTACAACGCAAAGGAAGCACTGGCGGGTTGGAATTAATACGTATTATCTCGCACTGTAAATCGAATCGTGTAACTTAAATATGAAACTCAGCTAGCTCATTTTAAAAAAGGGGAATAAGTTCTGTAAGAGTAAGAGCAAAACTAAAATACATGTAAGAAGTAATTACGAATAAATTTAAATTACATAACTTTACCTTAAAATTTACAATGTTGTAACCTGTTTGAAAAAAAATAATAATGAATGGTCACTTCTCACCACCACATGAACTTCATTCTACGATAATTTATTAAATTCCACGACATGTTTCCACAATAGGTACAACTCAAGAAAACTAAAACTCTATTGGAGGACTATTTTAAGTTTTGTACTGTGGATATAGATGCACACAGACATTACTAAGAACGTAAATAACAACTTGAAAAAAAGAAATCAATTATAGACGTGGTCTTCTTACGCTAAGATCAAAGCACTGTACGCTTCCAAAAAAAAAGTGCAATAACTTAGATTCAACCCTGTTATTCTAATGTGCAATATTCAGATATAAGAAGGTATTATCATAAGTGACTACACAATAAAAAGGTCCTTAGCGTCAACCGGAAATGAAGTTTGCACATTGAAACCACTTTAAATACAAGAAATTTACACGTACTTTCCTATTTTCAATTACCAAAGTCCAACACCAGGATACTTCAGTTCTAGAAAAGATTATAAGCAAACAAGCAGACAGGTGATGGAAAAATTTCTGTACATGCAATGAGGATGATTATTGAACAAATATTAGTTGGCACGATTTTCAGGCCCACCCCTCACATTTTCATGTCAAATAATGTTCATATATAACGGTCACCTTCATGAAATGTACTACCAGTCTACTGCCGATAGACTGCGATGAACGAATTATAGTTACGAAAAGTTGCAAACAACCGAACAAGTTAGCTAAGTGCATATCACATCAGTGAATAAAACCGCTTCGGTCAATGACCTCCATTATGGACGGCGAGTCCTACTGCATAACGTTAACGAGAAGAAAAATAAAAAGACACCTAAGGATTCCCATGAGTGAGAGCCAATTCTGAAAACTAATGCCAATAATAATGATGAGGTAACGGTAAAAGTAAAGTTATCCCGACAATTACACAATTAAGCAATAAGCCATGAAGGTACATGGGGGAGTACAGCTATGACTCCACAATTCTCGACCTCGGCACTAGATGGAGGTGACTGGTGAGCTCCACGCCCCTGCCGCTTTATCCTCGGGAACAGTGGCCCCNTAAGAGCAAAACTAAAATACATGTAAGAAGTAATTACGAATAAATTTAAATTACATAACTTTACCTTAAAATTTACAATGTTGTAACCTGTTTGAAAAAAAATAATAATGAATGGTCACTTCTCACCACCACATGAACTTCATTCTACGATAATTTATTAAATTCCACGACATGTTTCCACAATAGGTACAACTCAAGAAAACTAAAACTCTATTGGAGGACTATTTTAAGTTTTGTACTGTGGATATAGATGCACACAGACATTACTAAGAACGTAAATAACAACTTGAAAAAAAGAAATCAATTATAGACGTGGTCTTCTTACGCTAAGATCAAAGCACTGTACGCTTCCAAAAAAAAAAAAAGTGCAATAACTTAGATTCAACCCTGTTATTCTAATGTGCAATATTCAGATATAAGAAGGTATTATCATAAGTGACTACACAATAAAAAGGTCCTTAGCGTCAACCGGAAATGAAGTTTGCACATTGAAACCACTTTAAATACAAGAAATTTACACGTACTTTCCTATTTTCAATTACCAAAGTCCAACACCAGGATACTTCAGTTCTAGAAAAGATTATAAGCAAACAAGCAGACAGGTGATGGAAAAATTTCTGTACATGCAATGAGGATGATTATTGAACAAATATTAGTTGGCACGATTTTCAGGCCCACCCCTCACATTTTCATGTCAAATAATGTTCATATATAACGGTCACCTTCATGAAATGTACTACCAGTCTACTGCCGATAGACTGCGATGAACGAATTATAGTTACGAAAAGTTGCAAACAACCGAACAAGTTAGCTAAGTGCATATCACATCAGTGAATAAAACCGCTTCGGTCAATGACCTCCATTATGGACGGCGAGTCCTACTGCATAACGTTAACGAGAAGAAAAATAAAAAGACACCTAAGGATTCCCATGAGTGAGAGCCAATTCTGAAAACTAATGCCAATAATAATGATGAGGTAACGGTAAAAGTAAAGTTATCCCGACAATTACACAATTAAGCAATAAGCCATGAAGGTACATGGGGGAGTACAGCTATGACTCCACAATTCTCGACCTCGGCACTAGATGGAGGTGACTGGTGAGCTCCACGCCCCTGCCGCTTTATCCTCGGGAACAGTGGCCCCGGCACTCATAAAGTAGGAGGCTGGGTGGGCCACAGAGCTGGTCTGGACGTTAAGGAGAGAAAAAAAATATCTTACCCCTACTGAGAATCGAACCCCGGTCGTCCAGTCCGCAGCCTAATCACTATACTGACTAAACTAACCCGGCTCCCAATAACTGTGATGAGATAAATAACAGTTCAGTTCAATTAATTTAATTAAGCACCTGACAACGGCAATAAAACTGGAGACAAATACTGCACATAATTAAACACGGTTCCTTATTTACTTATTCATTTATTTATTTATATGCATGCTTACTCAACAACACAAATGCTGTTTATAAAATAAGCACAAGCGAAGATGGAAACAAACACATACTGTACATACAAAAACAAATGACAATAATAATAATAATAATAATAATAATAATAATAATAATAGCAATAACAATAAATAAAAAATAAATGCTACCGTTAGTTTCTTCTCTCATGTACAAATAAATAATTATAAATAATTTGGAAGGACAGAGAGTAGGGGTATATGAAAACGAATTACAGATAAAAATAAAGAAACATGAAGTAGTTTAAGTAACGGGAAAACGTACTGCTAGGGTGATTCATGTGGGCAGAGCAAATAGCAGGCATGGTGGAAACAAACGCATACAACACTTTGGCTGGAACTCATCACAGACAAAGACTGTTTGAAAGAACTTGACAAAGACAGAAGATATCATTAAACACCGAATTTAGAGGAATACTTTGTGCTAGTGTTAAGAAGCATCAGGATAAGTACCAATGAAGGGGTTTGGTGATAACCGTAACGAACTTTCATATTCCAAAACAGGGAATTGCTTGATCAGGTGTCTAAATCGAAGACCCTTATCATGGGTTTCGATGATGATATCAAAAACACAAATGTGAATGCACTATATATTAAAATCAGCATCACAAACACCACGTATAACACGGACAAACGATCTGTCATTCGATATTCGCAACACTTCTAAAGCAGGGATCAGGTTGCTCAACCAGATACACACATTGAATTTAATTACAGTCATCATTTCGATAATCCCGTACAAGAGAAATAGTAAAAGGTTTTTTTTTTTCCTTGGCACTACAGCCCCAGTGGGCCTAGGCCTACCTCCATGAGCTCCGTTCACTTCGGTTTTTCTAGATCTTACACATACGGTAGGACTCCTTGTGCGAGTGATCAGCTCGTCGCAAGGCCTCTACCTGCATACAAACACAGAAAAACGCACACACACATCCATGCCCTGAGTGGGATTCGAACCCACGATCCCGGCTTCCGAGCGAGCGAAGACAGTGCATGCCTTAGACCGCTCGGCTACCATGACCGGCCGTAAAGGGGGTTAACTGGGTAATTTTTATCTCATACAGTATGAAGTATAAAAAGAACTACATTTATACACATTGATTTCAGCAACACTTTGTAGTCCCGGCGTGATAAACATTTACGTGATGAATAAATAGCGAACAGAAGTGTTGTTTTGCATTCGTCTCGTAACACGAAGGCCCCATGTGTACACCTTATCGGAAGATGTGTGTCATTTAGTCATGGGGAAATTATTTGGGCACAGGAATGTTTGTTGCATTAGAACGCCTCATTTAATGAAATGTAACAAATGAACCATGCAGCAATTCACCTTACCTACGTCTGTGAACAATACATTCTTGTACTGGAGCTAGCTGCCTGCTGCTCCTGCACCTAACAAAGCCCAGTGTCCGCAACTGAGAGCTCACAAAACCGCCGTGCCGTCCTCCCATATATTGATTTTCCAAAGCGGGATAGGGACATGGCGCAGCACACAAAATACAGTATAGGCGGGTTTCAACTTCATTCATACAATGTGAATTTTACCATATGACAAACACAATTTGCTACAAAACCTATTTATAAAAATGGTCATAAGTCTGACCGTAGTAATTAGTGGGAAATATTGCTCTTATTAATTCCAGACAAAAATGTTTATCTTTCAATGATTCTCTAAAAGTTCCTCTAACAATTGTTGCTACAGTATACAAATATTATGTTGGACATCATCCCAGTGTCTGCAATATATAAGACAAACAAAACGTCTCGAATACAGAGGCCGTTACCATAATCAGGTGAAGCAGACAAAGCTTCTTGCTCAGCTGGGTCCGCTAGAAAGAGCTTGGTTCGGTCACTGGGCAACAAAAGTTGTTCCAAACAAAATATATATTCCATTAAAGTCAAATACTAAGAGCAGGAGATACGAATATAAATCTCGTCAATACAAAATATGACAAACAACAGAAAAATGAAAATAAAATCCCTCTCTGGACAGGGTTAAGACCCATCAGAAACACTAACAAAAACAGAGGGTCCAGTGATTCTGTAGGTTTGTGACAATGATTGATTAATTATGCGAAAATTATGTTGAACACAGTACACTGCGTGAGGTATACGTGGACATATACGGATCAAACCTAGTACCAGACAGGATTGGATTGCGCCTTCGAGAGACCCAAGCTCTAATGAGGTCAAGGGCCATTCCTGTATCGCGCAGAAAAAATGATTTATAAACATTACAGTTTTTTTAATAATTACAAGGGTTCCCTTTCTACGACGGAAGATATTTTAACAAAAAAAAAATATATGTTGGTGGCAAAATGTTGTGAGGGAAAAAAAATAACTAAATTACTTGCGAAATGTAATTTTATGCGTGGTTATGTGTGAATGTGTGTGGGTGTGCATGTTACTGTATAGGAAACTGCAAAAACACATAATACCTGGAATTTGCATAGCAACAATCACACAGGTGTGCCATAAAGTGAAAACAAGGAGCAATATCCTTCTAGTTTGTTTTCGGTTGTCGCAGAGTCCCCGTGTATGTTGTTTCAATCGTTCCAATCTGGTGAGCTTCAGCTAGCCATTTATCTTTCTAGTTTTACAACAGAATAGCGTTTGCCTCGTAGACGACTTCTTACTCTCATTACTTGGTGATCACTCACATTTCGAGGCCCTAAGCTGTGGCTCATTTAGCTCATACGTAAACCCAGCACTGGTACTAGACCACAGGGGTGGTCCTGGAGTTGTTGTAGTTATAAATGCCGAAAATTCGGTTACTTTCGAAGAAGCCATATGCAGCTCATGTCTGGGCTTGGTCGATTTAGGACTTGTTCAGTTTTTTCTGATGAATGCCGACTATCGGTTCGATTGGTGTATGTCAGGCATACTCCTCCAGATAGTGGACAATTTCCAACATAATATTCATATAATTAATCAACTACTGTCACACGCTTTATAAACAATTACTGGACCCTAGAACTTTTAGAAGTTTATGGTGCGTAGCTCTACATACAGGGGATTTTAATTTCATTTTCTCTTGGAACCTTTCGTAACTTTTAATGCCGATTGTTCTATATTTATTTCCCACAGAAGGTGTTTGTCGTAAACAGAAGGTATACTCTGTTTCGAACTTCCTCTTTTTTCATCTTCTGCTGACGATACTGGACATTCACAGCATACAATTATATTCTGTTTAAAACTTCTTTCGTTGTTTAGACATCAAGCCCATGCAAGATCTGAGGCTTTCGCAGCGGATATAAAATAATGACATTCCCAAGGGCTATCAGCTGTGTCAGTTTCCTATAAATTACAGATGATTCGGCAACCATAAATCGTCCCATCATCAGAATCAGATAATACATCGTTCGGAACGCACTGCGGTAGGTACCTCGACTAACCCGTGTTGTCTTGGTGTCGAACGCAGTCTAGGTTCCTGATTAGACCGTGACACACTCGCAGTATTTATCCATTTTCGATCCTCTTCTCAGAGAAGGATGAGGCGTGTTGATAGGTGCACGTACAGCAAAGGTAGATCCTTATTTCCACATTACGACCCCGCAGACAGCCTTCATAACGACGCTGAATCGTGCATCTTCTATCTCTGCTGTCTTCAGGATCATCATGGTTTGCTGCACTGTGGTTGCGAGGGCGACCACACCTCCATTAATAATGTTTATGATGGACGCTGACTTGGGGGCTTTTCCAATCTGGTCTTTAGTTGTGGTTTCGGGGTTGGCCGCTGGTTCCGCAGTTGCTGCTGGCGCCACAGTGTATGTCTTCCTTGGAGGACGAGTTTGGACGCAACCCTGCAGCCGGTACGTACATGGAGTGCGGGATGCTGCTTGCTCCGTTGCTACTCCTGTTCGGCGCAATTACACACACCGTTAAGTGCTGGGATTGTGCGCTTCGAACTATCGCTGGCGATGGCCACCGCCGCATCAGAGACATCTCGAGGACGGGCAGCTTGCAGTGGATCCATATGTTCTGCCAGTTTTACCTCTTCGCAAGCCCCTGTAGGCCACTACTTTGATGACGATGTTCCAAAAGGGGCGTCATACTTCTGCCAAAGTGCCAGTCACTACGAAGATGGGCAAGGGTACTGAGGTTACTGGACCCTCAGGTGACGGGCATTTCGCTCTTATTTGCTTAACACTTATGATATTAAAGTCCAATTCTTCATGGGCGGCAGTCACGTCTTCAGATGAAGTGTTCATCGGAAGATGACGGATGGCTGCCTTCACATGCTTACCGAACTTCAGATAAAAAAGTGAAATGGTATAAGCCAGTGTTCTTCAAACTGTGGTCCGCAGCGATGCACCAGATTGGCCCGTAGTATTATGTAATCCGCACAGTGTTATAACATGTAATAAATAAAATAATTAAAATTAAAAGAGCAGTGATGAATCGTTGTTTAAAAAAGTGCTTTAATTTGGGGAGTAGAAAAGAGCTGATCATGGCAACTTTAGCTATATTTTTCTCTTATTCGCAGAAAAATGCACAGATGCATGCTCTCTATGGCTAAGGAGAATGTCACGATAGCTCAATGGTCCGCGTGTGCGCCGACCGCAATTGCCAAAATTTTGAGGAGTGTGTTGAAGCAGGCAGGACAATACGGCCCTGTAATTGGCCGAACTCTGTGTGACTACGCGATTCCCCACTACCGCGTTCGTCAATCAAAACTGATTCCATAGCAATGACTTAAATCTCCTTTTCGAAGGGCAGGAGATTTAAAAGAGATGTCAGCACGACGGGGGATGGTCTCTGTGCCATATTCTTCTGGGTGTCACGAACACTGCTAGTTTGTGGTTCAATCCTGTTCATCTCGCTGGCCAATTTAGCGGACCTCAGGGGACCTTAAAAGCTCCTATCGGAACTTGCGGTGCTGGCTGAAATCTATTCATTTTCTTGTAAGATTTGAGGTTTTCACGGCGGTGACTATGAAGAAAGTATCGCCTCCATCTTCAGGGTTGAAGAAAAAAGAAGAAAATCTGCAAGCGAAGAACTAGCATGAGCAAGTACTAACAGACTAATGTCGAGAAAAAACCCAGCTGTATAAGAGCAGGAAGAGAAGGGAGAGGGGCTACATGGGAAATCAGTAGAAAGGAGAAGGGAAGGGTCTGGGAAGGTGGGCCAGCAGGTATTGAATACTGAGTCGGGGGCAGAAAGGCAAGGTTAATGGAGGGCATTAGACCTTAAGCTTCGGGGTTGCTATGCGAGTCAGGCATGGACTTGCGTGGCCTTGTGGATCTGATGTCATGTCCCGGAGGTTTCTTGAGGGAACAGATGAGATGCTTCCATGACTTGCTGAGACAACCCACCTCGCTGTTCATATTGTCGGGATGGAGTTCAATCTCAATGGTCTCCTTAATGATTAGATCCATATATCGGGTCTTGGTGGCGAGGATGGAGGTATTCTGAAGCTGAATGCGGTGTCCCAAATCGATGCTGTATTCAGCCACAGCTGACTTGTCCGGATGTTCGAGATGGGTGTGCTGCTGGTGTTCCTTCAACCTTGTGTCCACGGAACGGCCCGTCTGCCCAATATAGACCTTGCCGCATTCGCATGGGATACTGTATACACCCGGTGTCCTTAGTCCCAGGATATCTTTGACCGGCCGGAGGAAAGTAGACAGTTTCTTTGGAGGCAGGCCCACTAACTTTATGTTGTGCCGGGACAGCACTCTGCTGATTCAGCTGAATAGGGCAGGAAGGCAACAGAGACCGTTTCATCATCGGGCTGACTGATGTTCAGCCGATGGTTGAGAACTCTGCAGATCTGCCAGTTGTTGTAACCGTTCTGCCTGAAAACGCCCCCCAGGAGCACCAACTCGGCATATAGGCTGTCTTGATCGCATAGAGCTCTGGCCCTGTGCACCAATGTGGAAAGTACAGCTTGCTTGTTGGATGGGTGGTGGTGGGACGCAGCGTTAAGGTAAAGGTCTGTATTGGTGGATTTGCGGTACACTCTATGGCCCAGAGAACCATCGGGTCTCCTGTGAATATCTATATCCAGGAATGGGAGGTGGCCCTCAATTTCGATCTCCATTGTGAACTGAATGCAGTGGTGAATACTATTTAGGTGATTCAGGAATTCCTTAAGCTGGTCGGGTACGTGTAGCCAGATGACGAAGTCGTTCACTTAGCGAAAACAGCAGCGGGGCTTGTGTGGGGCCAAGTCAAGTGCCCTCTCCTCGAAGTCCTCCATATATGTAAGTTCGCGATGACCGGAGACAGTGGCGAGCCCGTCACCACACCATCCGTTTGTTCACAGAACTGGCCATTGGAGCTGAAGTATGAGGTGGTCAGGACATGGCAGAAGAGTCTCAAGAAATCTTCAAAATGTCGTCCTAGCAGATACATAGTATCCTTTATAGGCACCTTGGTGAAGAGCGACACTACGTCGAAACTGACCATTTTGTCGTGAGGATCGACTTGGAGAGAACCCAGGATGTGGACAAATTCCATTGAATTACTCACGTGGTGTGGGCTGTTGCCAGTGTTGTTGCTCAGTAGGCCAGCCAAGTGTTTGGCCAAGTGATAGGTAGAACAGCCAATAGTGCTCACAATGGGCCTTAACGGAACATCAGGCTTGTGGATATTCGACAACCCATAGTCTTGGTGGCCTGGAACCTTGTGTTCGTAGCTGTTGGCAGACCTCAGCATTTTCATGAGAAGAACAGTTTGCGCTCTATGAAATCAGTAGGATCCTTCTTCAACTTCTTGTAGGCCTTGTCCTCCAAGAGAGCGGCGATCTTCCTGTTGTAGTCTGACATATCCAGTACCACGGCTGCATTACCCTTGTCAGCCGGAAGGACTGTGAACGCGTCATTGCCTTTAATAGACTGAAGGGCTCTCCTCTTGGCACCAGTCAGGCTGTCCTTGTGTTTCCGGGAGTTTTTGAGGATCCTGACCATCTCCTGTCGGATCTCCTCCGCAGTCTATTCAGGCAGGGTCACTATTGCCTTCTCCACCCCGCACAGGCTATCCTTGACGGGGACAAACACTGGAGCCACAGCAAAGTTTCTTTTCTTGCCTTCGGATTTTGATGGTTGCAGGTATAGGAAGGAAAAACGGATTGATGGTTGGTTGGCTGGCTGCACTACCGCTGGTTCCATCAGGAGACCCGTGTCGTCTTGTTATCGAGTCCTACTTCTGCCGTACGGCAAGAAGCCTGCATTCTTCGCACATGTTGTCATTTCTCTGAGGAGAAGAGGATTCAACTCCTGTTGGGCTAGGATGATATCTCTGGTGGAAGTGTTCATTGAAAGATGTCAAATTAGCTCCCTGGTAAGTTTATTCAGCTTCACATGAAAGATGAAATGGTGAAGACTGTGTTGAGACAGGACAGCACGGCCCTGTAGTTGGCCACTCTATCAGTAATAATTAAAACGCCAGATCCCAGATCCCATAGGTTTTACACTGCTGAAAGGAAAGAAGGTTACCGGGAAAAGGTGAGAATAATCGTGGGGAGGGGGGTTCAGATTTACTGCTGCAGATCCGAAATACAACCTGCTCTCCAGGACTGTATGTTGCTTCTTCCAAGTTGTTTTGTAATCTTGGCGGATCAGATTTCTTGGTGGGAATCGGTTGAACTGGCCGTTTCCGTGGCAGAGTACCCTGGGTTATTTTATTATTTTTTGCCATGGTTGGACCAGTCTTCTTCGTGCCTCTAGGGATACAGAAGAAGGGGTATTTCGAAACACCCACTTTTGTACCAGATTTCAATGAGTTCAGCACAAGCAGCTGAGCGCTGGTGTAGCACTCGAGGTGGTGGGAGAGGTCCCTGCAGACGAACTGATGTCTGACTTTTGCCTCTTTACATAACCCTTCAGCCGACCGAATATGCGACACCGTTCCCAACAGTTAATCTTATCGCGTTCCTCCATTGCGCTGCTTTGAACGATTTGTTGCTGTGGAAATCTTCTTTCAACAGTTAAAGTTATTCTGCGTGTATCAAACCACTAGTAACCGAAGCCACTGTACCGGGAACGTGCTCTGTTAATACTCGTATCCTAGGGAATAGCTTCCGATCTGATTTCACTATTCCGTCTTTCAGGTGTCATGTCACAGTATGTTTCTTGGAGAATTTTCACAATGTAACGTGGGTCGCCAGAGTGTTGCTAAGCAACGGCTCGGTAAACAAACCTCAACAATACAGAGACTGTTTTCTATGGATTCTGCGCAGCGACCGTTTCTATGCAAGGGTTCGGTAAACACGTTTCAACAATACAGGCTGTGCTTCCTGTGGGGTTTGTGCAAAGAGGTTATCTTAAAAACAAACGGCGCTACAGTTCTGAGTTCTCGGTAGGAGACAGCCACGGAGAGTTTGTTGACCTGTGAAGACTTGACGTGTCATCTGAAGACTTTATGTGTGCCATAGTACAGTGGTATTGGGAGTGTGTGATTTAGGGAGACTTTCATATTTCCTGTGTTATACATCCGTGAAGACTAGTGGAAAGAGACTGAAGAGATCAGTGTGGAGTGATCGTAAATTGTGTAAATCAGCAAGAGCGCAATATTTATTTGTAGTTACGACACGTAGGTTGTTAATAAATTCAATTACCAATCCAAACCCGCGGCCTAGTCACCTAAAACTGGTGACAATATTAAGTCCAGGCTCTGCTAATGTTTTTTCTAATTGTTATTCTCAAGGTTTTTCTCAATGGTGCTAAAGTTGACAAGTTGTTGACAGTTTGGTGTTCTGCCTTCCAGAATGCATTTCTCTCAGAGAAGAAAACTTGCCATTTCCAAGTAACATCTGATTCGTTATTTTTGCAAGAATCTTACAGTCGCATGTTGCATTCTGTGTTCCATTAGTGTTTATATTCTTTGAATTTACTAATCCTTTCTTGTTTTTTTTTTCTAAATACACGTAACATGTGTGTGAAACCACAGATTACTTCAGCAACCTCATCAACAAAAGAATATTTAGAAATTACTCTAAATAATCTTGGTCCATCGAATGCTAAATTATGTACAGCAATGCACTACTTTTAAATAATCCCAGCCACTCAATAAAGCTTACCAATGCTAATCTTACAGGGACAGCTTTTACACCATGGTACACAAGATCGTTACAGTTCACCAAACCATTAGCTGCACTAGCTCTCACGGATACTTGTCGACTGGGATTGACATAAGTTGAAAATGTACTTCTCCCACATTTCGCAGCAATTTACAAAGTATCACCATTGGCTTCAAAGCCAGAGGTTTCAAGATCAGGTAAAACAATAGTAATTTCACCAACATCCTCTTCCAAAATTGACTCATCATTGTCTTCATCAATGGGTACTGCTACTTCAGTAAAAAGGGTAGAATTACTTTTGTAGGTATAACTTTGATATTTCCTTTTTGATGACGTGAACCTGTTTGACGTGTTTTTAACTCCAGGCGTCTCATTTTAACTGCCTTTTACAAAGACCGTTTTGGGTCCTTGAAATATGACATAAGTGGTGTTCTCCAGGGGACAGGTTGATAGCTTTGGCTATGTCTTGGGTGTATCCTTCAGAGATTTTTTTTTTTTTGTTCAACAGCACATGCAACTGAAAATCAGCTGAAGTACCTTAACTTTGGAGCTTTCTTCGTTATAGTGGCAGTTAGGCTTTCATTAATATTACTAGAAGCATTACATGAAAATTTCTCTGCATTTGAAGTTATTTCCTGAACAATATCTCTAAGTTCTTCAATAATCGCTGATCGAACTAATTAATGGTCATAGTTCACTTTATCCTGAAGGTAGCCACGCCACATACAGCTTTTACTGTGATCATTAAAAGTGTGCCACAGAATACAACGAACTGCATCTGCCATTGCCTTACTATTGCCTTTATTCTGAGTTATGACATACATAGAGCATCGATGAAGGTTTCCAATACAACTTCTGTGACTTTTTTCAGTACTGTATAATTATTTTTAACTCCTTCTGAGGCATGAATGACATCAGATTTTTTGATTGTGAGATGAGTACTTACAGCCTGACATGCTGCAATTGTAGAGCTATCATCTCCTATCTACACTCCAACTTCAACGTTGTCAGACTGAAAAATGGCATTATCAACAACAAATCTTTGGCAACATGCGGCTCCAGTGCTTTCACAGATATGTAAAAATTTTTCTGACAGTCATGTTCTGGAGATTTCTCACTTTCACCTCATTTTTTACATTTCCTATTACATGCTGAGCAATCTAAAACTATACCACTTAGATTGCCAATGACTGCTCCGAAACCATTTAAACTGTCATAATTTCATCCCATGCCTCTTGTACTCCATCCCATGTCATATGAAACTAAAATTCTTACTCCATACTAAAATCAGAAGCACAATCCTCGGCATGTTTCATTCTCGATATTCTGGAGGGGTAGTGTAGACTGACCAAGAATTTAAAGTGAACAATACGCCGCCCATCCATAATATCTGGTTGTTCTTCAACATAAGGTGGGGCATTATAATCCACTATTTCTTCAGATGGTATTGAGGTTATAGCAGGCACGGCCTTTTTTTTTTCTTTATAACATTTTCACAAAAATGTCAGAATTTAAACATGAGGTGTTTATACATATATTTTTCAGATTATCATTAACAAAGCAAATATAATTTGCCAGTACACAAATCAAGCTTCCTTGTGGGAAACACCTTGCCGTAGTGCCACTAAACTACAAAGAGATGACACTCTACATCCTCATAAATCGGCATGGCCACACTGCTGTTATTTCTCATGGGAAGGAATTAGAAAATATGACGGACCATCATTAACACCATGTTGGTATGTTGGTAACATGCGTCAGTTAAATTAGTCAACAGGTTCAAAGATTTATCAGAAGGAAAATGGCACAGACACACAGCAATGACAATACTGTCAGCCTAATTGTCCAAATTAAGGAAAAGTATGTGAAAAAAAAGCAGTATTACTTATGTAAATACAGACTCCTGAAGGGCACAGGAATTTGAAATACTACATGTGGAAGAAGTTCCTGTTACATTACCAGTCTTTCTTTGCCTTAGGTGATTACACCCAGTTAAATGCTCTGCCATTTCTCATATATTTCCATCATTTTAACAGTAATATGTGGATCATCACACCCATCTGCAACATTTGAAGCCTCTGTATGGAAAGCAACCTAAGTTTCATAAACCATTAATTATATTTTATTGCTTCAAACAGCAATGCCCCATTCGCACTTTGAATAAAAAGTATACACTTAGTAACCGAAACTGGCACTAATCTGTAGTGTAATTTGATTTAAGTCACCAACTGTCATATCACAAGATAGCACAAAATGCAAATTAAATCCTTCAAGATTTTCAGTCTAGCTGAAATGTACTGCCTATTAGAATGTATAATAAACAAACCCCAGAATTCAATAAAAAGGCTTCTGGGCTTTCAGACAATCTAAACTAATGTATGATTTCTCACTTCCAAACTTCAATGCATCAGCAGAAAACCAGACCTGAATACATGTACAAAAGAAACGTACCATTTACAACAGGATATGGATACAAATGAGCATCAAGTTCAACTTCTCCTTTGGTAGAAATGGTGTCAGAGAGCATACAGTCCAAGGCAAATCTCATGCTGCCTATACATTCGGTTTAAATTCCACTTCAGTTATGGATATTTGTCTGTGTTGTTCTGTAAAGTTATGTGCCTTATGTGAGTATTTTTACTGCCTGTTCCAAGGACTCAGAAAGCCTCATGCTTAGGAGAGGCTAAGGCTCAAACTGGAATGAAGTGCAAAGAAGAGGAAGAAACAGAAGCAATGAAGTCACCTCAGACTCAAAGGATCACAGAGTATCTTCAAATCTGCAGTATAATATGAACTAGATTTTATTAATATACATTTGGTTTAACTATCAAGGAATGTACATACACGAGTGTTATGGTTTCAACACAGCAGGTTAAAAAAAGAAGTTATCTGTATTGTGCATAATAACTGAACAGACAATATTTTGAATGAACAGTGTTCATCAAAAACTTAACTGCATATTTGAGGCACTATTAAGTCAATTAATTACAAACATACTTCAAGCCTATGAGTTCTGGTGGAAAGAGTATACACTGTAACATGATTGTCAATATGATATGTTGTGCCACCTTACACAAGGGAATCATTATTTTTGTTCACATGACTACTGACATTTTGCCAGTAGTCCTGTACTTCTCCATATTAAAATGCTTGTTCCTAAAATGCTGTCAACTGCCAATACAGGGATGTGACAATAAAACTTAGGGCAGCAAAGGGCATGCATAGACAACAGCCCAGTAGACACACATTAGGATTTAACATTAAGCTTTGAAAAGTAAATATAACACAATCATATGTACATCTTAAGGCTGCATGACAACATTCAATCACAGTAAAGTTTTGGGGTATTCAATTAAATAACACGAGTTACTTACTATACTAGTTGATAAAGATGGTGCTGACTGACCCAAGACAGAACTATGCATTCGAACCAAATTGGATATTTCTTCTGGCCCTGAAAAACAATGAAGAACGCAATGACACTGTGTGATCATCTTAGAGCTATTCATAAATCTCTCAGCTGCTCTGGCAAATGCATTTGATGGTCTTCCCATCTAACTAGGCCACAGAGATTTGTACTGCTACTAGTACTGACATACCTGTGACTTAACAAATTACAAATAAAACTTAACCAGATTACAGCCAATGATGATATGCTATATGCTGCTGCTGTCACAAGAATGTTCAAGTCTAGCCTTGATTTCACTGTTGGGCTGGGGAGGGGCAATGAACAGAAATTGGATGACTGTCCAATGAAAGCAGTTCCAGGCATCAACATGTTCCTCAAACAAGAGACTGCAATTTCAAGTTTAAAATTTCCTGTTACCAAAATAGAACTTCTTTGAGTGAATGTAAACATTCTAGATAGGTACCAGGCATGTGTGCACAACAACAGACAGCATTTTTATTATCTCCTGTAATCTGGGTACATTCTTGCTAGGACACAGGCTCACTGAGTCCACTAGCAGTCCACATATCTGAGGCTCAACTAATGGGGTGGCCATCACACACTTCTGCCTGAATGGCTTAATGATTTATTGGAAGCTCTAAGATACTTCAAACCAAAGGCAGGAAATCAATTCCATATTACTCATGTCACTCTAATTATCAAAGCAGGTTTCTTATTTACTTTAAGAACACAGAAGTTAAATTATTTATTCACACAAGTGCAACTGTATTATTACCAATGGCAATAGTGTGTAATACTCGGGATTATTGACTGTTTTGACTTAGTCCATCATCCAGTATGCTAAAGAACACAATGTTTTGGAAACATACCCAGTTTTATAAAGGGTGCACAGGAGGGCAGTTGGTTGAGGCACTATGCTACAAGCAGGATGGTCACAGGTTCAACCCCCAATGAAGTTATTGCACTTTTCAGTTGACCTAATCTTTCCAGCCGCACTATGGCCCAGGGGTCGACTCTGCCCTAACATAAATGAGTCCCAGGAATCTTCCTGGGGGTAAAGGGTGTAGGTGTGTAATGCTGACAACCTCACCGCCATCTGTGGTCTAGAAAATGTGGGAGGCTTGACTTCTCACAACCCTACGGCCTCTTCAGCCTGTTACAGGGATAGCTAAAGTGATCATATTCCAGCAGAACTGATTCAAGTAGGAAGTGAAAAAATTATGTTCTGACATCCACAAACTCATTAATTCTATTTGGAATAAGCAAAAATTGCCTGATCAATGCAAGGAGTCTATTATTGTACCAATTCACAAGATGGGTGATATAATTGACTGTAGTACTATATGGGATATCACTGCTATCAACTTCACACAAAATTTTATCCAACATTCTTCTCTCAAGTTTAAGCCCATATATAGATGAAATTATTGGGGATCATTAGTTTGGGTCTTGATGTAACAAATCAATTACTGATCAAATTATTTGCATTTGTCAGATATGGGAAACAAAATGGGAGTACAATGAGACAGTACATCAACTATTCATAGATTTCAAGAACGCCTATGATTCACTTGGGAGGGAAGTACTGAACAATGTCACAGAGTTTGGGGCAACCATGAAAATAGTCAGGCTGATTAAAACATGTTTACATGAAACCTATAGTAAAGTTCATATAGTTAAACATTTGTCTGATTTCTGTCCTATCCAAAATGGTCTAAAACAAGGAGATGCTTTATCGCCACTGCTTTTCATCACTGCTTTAGATTATGCCATTAGGAAGGTCCAGGAAAACTAGGTGACACTGAAATTAAATGGGACACATCAGTTACTAGTCTATGCTGATGATGTAGATCTATCAGGAGACATCTTAGATATCATAACAAAAAAACATAGAAGCTCTAATTGATGTTAGTAAAGAGGTTAGTATAGAAGTAAACATAGCAAAAGCTAAGTACATGTTGCTGCAGCCCAATTCAAATATTTGGGAATGACAGTAGAAAATCAAAAATTGATTCAGTAGAAAATTAAGAGGAGACTGAATTCAGGTAATGTTTGCTACCATTCAGCCCAGAACCTTTTGTCTTCTCATCTGCCATCAAAAAATGTAAAATTAGAATAGCTGGCTTTGCACTGGTGTGAAACTTGGTCCCTAACATTAAGGGAAGAACAAAGACTGAAGGTGTTCGAAAAATTGGGTTCTGTGGAGAATATCTGGATCAAAGAAGAATAAAGTGACAGGCTGGAGTAAACTGCATAATGAGGAGTTTCATAACGTTTATTCTTCACCAAGTATGATTAGAATGCTCTATTCAAGGAGGCTGAGGTGGGCTGGGCATGTAGCATGTATGAGGGCCAAGGAATGCATACAGGACTTTGATGAGAAAGCCAGATGGAAAGACCGCTAGGAAAGTGTATATGTCAGCGAGATAGTAAAATGGATCTCAGAGAAGCAAGATGGGGTGGTATGGACTGGACTGATTAATTACCTGTATCATACAATAAGGTAAAGCTTGGAACATCATGGCTTATTATTGTCATGGTTCTTTTACCTTTCATATCAACACAGTTTTCTGCTTTACTATGCCACCAACAATAACAAGACCTGTATCCAGATCCAAACATTTCCTTGCAGGATAGCTACCTCATAAAATGACAATAATGACTAAATAACAGTTTCAATATTCTCTGAGATCCTATTTTGGAATCAACCTGCAGATACGAAATGAAAGAAGCCAAATCACACTTTACTTGTGAATCTCACTCAGAATTTATACTGACAGCACAGAAATAATTCCGATGCATGATAGGAATGACGATTCTTGAGACTTCTTCCTTTGCCTACTATTCCTTTCCTTCTGCCTCATTGAACAGTGACTACCAGCCCAACAAGCATGTTGCTAGTCAATGCTATCACATGATTATCACTTCCAATATTTGTGTAAACTGAATGGCAAGATGACTTGAGGGGAATATATAGAAATACACTGGAGGTGGAGGAGTAACAGCTAGTGGAAGATATGGAAGAGGTCAATGCTGGTAATAATTAACTTGACTGCACATTCAAACTTCAATGACATTCAGAAAAGAAAATAGCTAATTGGAGTAATAAATTCTTTAAAGAATGCAGGTCAGGTAGATCAGATGTCAGCAAACTGTGATTTATGGCACCTTATTAGTACAGGCAGTATCAAAGAAAAAATTAAAGTACATCTGTAACCATTTATGCAATTTGTCTTCACCAAACCATGATATTCTGAACTGAAAGCAGCAACCTACTTTCTGTGACAGATTAGGTATCACATCTGCTTACACATGTCATCATTAATTTAACAAAAGATCATGAACTTACCTGGCAATGTACGTGGTCTTGAGGACTTATCTTCAGAGTCAGAGTACCGTCTATGACTAATGTCAGCTTTGGGGTTCATTTTGATTACCATTTTATCGCCACAAACACCGTCTCTCGTAGAATGTGAATGAGTCCGTACGCGGGCCCTACTCGGCCTTCCACCAACACAGCTTATATTCATCCTTTGTATTTCCTTGAGAACTTCGTGTGTAAATATAGTGACATAAATTTATTTCTACCTGGACAACTGGCGTAATCTGGCCTAATTTAGCGCCCCAATCAGGCCAAGCTTAGTTTCAAAATAAGAAACCCGCAATCAAATATCAACCAGCGGAAATTTAATTTGGTAATCCAACATACTCTACCCATTACCCGAACCACAACCGTGTCATTATAAAAACTGCTTTAAATATGCAAAACGAGAACTAGGACCACACTTCACTACTTCAACGTAATCATAAGCTGTAACCTCAAAGCATAGATGGCTGTCCTATCCATCCACACGATCCATAGTAATATTACATGTTAATTGTTGAACGCGTTGGTTTACACTGCCATCTTAAACAGCAGAATTCAACGTCAGAAATCGGTAGCTCGGTTGGCAAAGAGGTTAACCACTATTCCACAAGAGAAATTACACCCATTTCGAATTTAAGAACAACTGCTAAAAATAAAGACTACCGAGTATTTTTTATTATCGTTGGCCCAAAATATGATCAACATCAACACCCAGATTTGGGGAACACATGGAGACGCTAATAGTTGTCAAGATTATCCCAATTCTTTATTGATAGTGTATAGTTATATATATTTCATCCATTTAGAGTGAGAAAAGATTCAGGCGGTCAACAACCTCTAGAGAAGTAGACCCCCTGAGTCTTACCTTCATTAATTTTAATATTCCAGCGCTCACACCAGGTCTCCATTGAGCTGAGACCAAGCTGGAGTTTTATAACAATAAAACCCTCCTTGAAATCTGTCGCATAGACAGGTGTTGTCCACGAAGAGGGTCAGGTGAACACCATGTGTTTGGGAGGCATCATTTATGTACAAATTGAAAAGAGTAGGGGAAAGGACCGAACTTTGTGACACCCCTGCATGCACTGTCCTATGTGTTGACATTTCGCCTTCAACCAAAACCCTGAATTTATCTTGAGAAAGAAAGGACCCAATAAGTTTCGTCAAACTGTTCGAGAATTCAAATGTTGATAACTTATACAGCAAGCCTGAGTGTCACGCGGTACCAAAGGCTTTTTCGACGTCCAAGAACACCGCAGCCATACACATTTTATCGTTGAAATTAAGAGTTACGTGGTCTGCCAGCCTCATACGTTGCAATGTCGTGTTGTGATGCGCTGGCTTGCGTTGTGCAGGCCTCTTTCTACAATATGTTTTTGGAGGAATTTCAAAATTTTTTTTTCGAATAGTTTTCTTGTTGTGGACAGGAGGTTGATCGGACGTAAATTTTGCAGAAATTTTGGGTCTTTACCGGGTTTAGGTAGTTATTACTTTTGCTTCCTACAAAGTATTTAGAAAATGAGGTAGCCGAAGACAATGATTGAACAGATGACTTCACAGTTTTTTTAGTGTTTCACAGTACACATCTGACATTACTGTGTCAATTTCACCACCAGCACTACTTTTGTCTCAGAAAACAGTTGCCATTAGTCTTCCGGCAGGCAAACGTTTGTTTAAACATTCACAAATGAAACCCATGTTTCATCACCTGCAACTCACACGATGTGATTGCGATATTCATAGTCTTCTTTGTGGTATCACTCTAAAAAGGTCAAAGTCGATGCCATTCTCTGTATTTTGTGCTCACCTGTGAGCACATTTGGAACCCATGTTGCACAAAACTTGTGACAGCCTAGCATAAATGTAATAATCTCGTAGAGTACAGTCTGTGAAATTTGTGGAAATTCACACGAAAGTTCTGAAAGTGTAAAGCATCATCTATCACATACTTGTTGGTCATCACTTTGAAAAAGATAATCACTCATTAGAGATGGTTGATCACTTCACACTTCTTCATCAACATTTGTTCACCCACCCAACTTTGAGCATTCTAGATCATTGTCTTATAGTTCCTTCACTTTTGGCCATAAACTACCAAGCATAATTCACAATGGATTTCTGCAGGACTCATGTTTTTAGCATGAAAAAAGTGGATAACAGCGTGAATTCCATGGCTGACGGGATTATCAGTCACAGGACACAACATAACTCAGTCTGTAGAGACAAGAACAAACACCAGATGACCAGTTATGTGACGGTTTACAAGGCAATGAGTCATGTGATGGTACCTCACATTCACAAGCTCTCCTTTACACCTACATTAGTTGCCTAAAATAAATGGAGATTACTTTCTGAATAGCCCTGGTATACATTACAGAAATGGATTTTTCATTTTCAGGACTTCCTGTTGCTCTTGGGCTCTTGAGAAAAAACGTGAAAACAATGGAGATAATACCAGAATAATTTAATATACAAATAATACATATTTATTGCTAAGAAATAAAAAAATTGTAATTGTAAAAATAAGATAAATACCAATTTATAATACTTAATCGTCCTCTCATTTAACTCAGTACATCAGCAAGCAGCTGGTGCAGTGCTGATAAGCATCCTATCTGCACTTTATGTGCATTGTCTAATAACTCCCTTTCTTCCCAAAGCTCCTCCTCCTCCTCCTCCTCTCTGGGTGAAATCTTTCACAATGGGTTAGTCCATTGCTGATCTTCCTCTTGGAAATGTTCCTTGTATTTTCATATTCAAGGCCTGTGGGATTCTCCTTCTGTTCATTCTTAAAACATGCCCATACCATTTTATTCTGCTGTATACTAAATTATTTTCCAATGTATTCATCTGACATTTTCTTTAAATCTTTCTCATCACCTATCTGCTGACCTTTTTCCTTCTGTATTTTCTGACAATCTGATCTTGGCTGCTGTTGATCTACTAGTATCTTTGTCCATGCCCACATTTATGTTCCAGTCACTGAAACTGGAATGCAGAACTTTCCAAATAAACATAGTTCTGTCTTTAGCTCTTCTACAAAGTGCATCAATAATTCACTGGCATATTTTCCTAAATGTTTTATTATTTCTGTAATGTCTTATTGTACTCTTCCATTTGTCACTATATTACTTCCTAAATACTTAAAAATGTCCACTTTCTTTGCCTCATAACTGTCATATTTTATCATTTCTGTAACATTTATTCCAAGTACTTCCCATGCTGTAACAACCCTATGAAATTTTGCTTCTGCCAAGTTCTTTCATTCAGTTCCCAGGCAGGGATGTACGTGGCTCTTCAGAACTACGACAAATCAGTACAAAAGTATGGAGCATGACCAACATACTATAAAGAAAATTATTACAATTTGAGTTTGGGAATTTGTTCATATACCAGTTTTCAAAATAATAGTTGTAACATCTTAAAGTACATGCTCCATATTCTGCTCAGACTTGCAATCATGGTCATTACAGATGATGATCACTCCTTCCTCAGACTTGGCATCATTTTCAATGCATTTCTTCCTCTTGTTGTTGTTCTGTTAGCTCCAGGATCACAAACAAACTGTCATCTACGGTAAATTTTACTCTGAAAAATAAAATTCTTGAGATTCTGTTCCTCACTGGTACTTGATACAGCTAACAGGTACAACAGAATAAAGTAAAATTCTACTTAAACGACCACGTATGTGGTGCATGGAATGTCTTCAGTGACTACCTTATGAAGCTGAAAGGCTGCAGCATATTGCAATGTGACTTTTAGTAAACGATTAAACAGATAAAAAAAATTAGCAGCCCACTGAAGGAATATCAGAAAGGAGTGTCATGTCAAACAAGCATAATAAAAAATTCTTCTATCAATGATTAATTATAGCACCCACTCAAGGGTTGACTGGATTAGAGTATAGCGTAAAATGAAAAGTTGCCCCTGTGCTTAACTAATTAAGCACTACGCCATGAAGGCATATGGGGGAGTGGATGTATAGATATAGTGTACGAGTTTAATATAGGACTTTGAATATATAACTTTAGTATGTAAATATGCTATTGAAATTTAAAGTTGTGCAAGTTGGTTGGTTTTAAAATTCCAGTTATTTTACCGAGTTCTGGGAAAAAATCTTTAACAAATTAAAAAACATGCAGTTAGATGGTGTAAAAACTGACATTAAAATTAAATGAAAATGTTACATTATGTTCTCACCAGTATTTAAAAATTAAATGAAACAGTCAATGAAACTCATTACCAAGAAAAAATATTGAAGGATAATGCACACATACAAGCAGAAGTCTTGTTATATCCATCATGATAATGTAATTATCCCCTTAAAGATGACACTGAAATCAAGAGGACATAATTTAGTGGTGCAGAGCTCATTATCATGCTTAACAATCATATGCATAATGGTTGCATAAAATTGCAGCCTAAGCTATCATTAATACACAACATAAAATTTTGGATTTGATAACAGAAATGCTGTTACATGTACACAGCCTCATTAAATTTAAATAGTGTCAAGGTATAAGTGGTTATTAAGACAGTCCATTAACATAATTATTTATTCTCAAATACTCTAATTCAGTTTAAAAGTTGGAATGGCACATCATAATAATATCACTGAAGTGCATTACATTGCATCCATAAATCCTGTATTAAAACCGTACAATAAAAATATGAAATGAGAATGAACAAAGAAATGCACAAGGTCAACACTGAGAAAGAGACAGAGATGCTTGCGCTTTGCACCTTATACCATCAGATACTGAGATGATAAAAGAAGCAATCCAAAGGGCTCAATGTCTGTTACCATCAGAAAATTAACCAATGTTGAAATAGCCGTTACCATTTTAATTTTGACATTTCTGTTCAAACATAATCCTGCAGGTATACCTATATTCAATTAAATTCCCTCTAGCAGTTATTCACTTTCACTTAAAATAAAACTGAAGAGCTTAGTGAGAATGACAGATTAGTTTTATCAAAACTGAAAGAAATATGACACCAAACGCTATGATCATTTTATAGTCTCAAGTCCAGCATACATTTCACTTGAAGCCACACATTTTTTTTTTCCTTTGGCACTACAGCCCAAATTTTGGCCTTGGCCTACCTCCATGAAACTCTCTGTTTCACTTCAGTTTACTAGATCTTAAGATATTTGGTAGGACTCCTTGGGTGGGTGATCAGCTCATCACAAGGCCTCTACCTGTATACAAACACAGAAAAAAAACACACACACAAACAAACAATAAACATCTATGCTCTGAGTGGGATTTGAACCCACGATCCCGGTTTCCGAGCGAGCGAACACAGTGCATGCCTTAGACTGCTCAGCTACCATGACCACCAGCCATACATCTGATAATTAAATTCAAATGTGACATGTCAAACCTTTTGATTTCTGGAGGTTTTGCTATTATAGTAATAATTATATTATACCAGCTGTAATATCTCTAATGAATGTATTATTGGTATTAGTGGAGAAGGAAGGTTCATGTTATTGGATGTTCCAGCATGCACAGTCTATATTAAAGTGACACATTTTTAAGTTGTTACTGTATTGTGCAAGTTTCAAGAACTAAAAACATTTACATCATTATAGTTCATTAGGATCATTAATCAATTATGACTAGGTGAGATCATCTTTTTTATCACTTGCAGGTAGTTGACATTCAAAACGTTCATTTCTATGTGCTTTCATGACCACAAAGCATCACCGCTTTCAAGATTATACATGCATTCAACAAAATTAACATTCCACAAATAGTATAATTAATCACTGTACAGAGATCAGAGGTCTATTGTGCAATGTAAAGTAGAAGGTATGATTGTACTGAAAGGTTGCAGCAAAAATACTGTTTCAGCATACATGAACTATAAACCAAATAACTGAGTCCATGTAATAAGGTACCAGAAAGTTAAAATATCATATATACTGCAATCTCAACTGTTAACACTGTATGTAGTATACTTTCCTTCCGGAACTACACAGATATTATCGAAATATTATATGGGTGTTTCATCTTATAGACACTATATGTGAACATTTACAGAAGTTGAACAAATAGACACAAAGAGCAACAAATAGCATAAAAGAAGACTGGGATATGTATTACAGGTCCAGAATATAGTAATGTACTTCCATTAAAATAGATCTGTATTGCTGGTAAAGATGTATTCAGATTACATCTTACTGCATTGATACTGAGCATCCTGCTCCAGAAATTTATTACATTCGCATATTTATGTTTTGGTTCTTGGATATGGGTTTTATTTTTCCTGCCAAACACAACAATACACCAAACAACTCGCCCACATTTCACTGTGCATAACTGAGTTTACTGGTCATACGATGTTGCAACATCTTGTGAAACCATCATCAGGCGATATATTAACAAACTTTATACTACTGAATTATGCCTTTTATATCGATCTATAATGCAATAGTATAAGGTTTGTTACAGTATCACCTGATGATGACTCCACGAGCTAAAACATGTTGGGACATCATACGACCAATAAACTCAGTTATGAACAGTGAAATGTGAGCAAGTTGTTTGGTATATTATTGTGTTTGACAGGAAAAATAAAACCCATATATAGTACTAACACATAAAAAGATGCATCCCTTAAATAACAATTATGCAAATTATTTTAATGATATAAAATTTAAATTCTTAAAGATAAAAAGGTAAATCTAAAGCTCTCCCTGTACTTAAATAATTAAGTGCTATGCCACTAAGACATATGTGGGAGTGGATGTATAGATCCACATATTCCTAACCTCTCCAGTAGATACAGATTAAGTGGTCAGGTTCACATATCAGCCACCTTACCCTCGGGGAAAGATCCTCCAGTACCCAGTGGACCGGAGGATAAGTGAGCCCCAGGTCTGTCTGGTCGCTGTACAGGAGAGAAAAGGCCCTGCCCCTGCCCCTGCCGAGAATCAAACCCACTATACCGACTGAACTAAACTCTTATTATTCCAGTTTCACAATTATTTGTACTGACAGAAAATCTCCCATCTGAAATTCCAGATATACGTTCAACTACTTCACCAAATGGACTACTTACAGAATTTTGACTTCAAACAAGACTAGTCATACTATGTCAAAAGTTTCTTACTTACTTACTGTACAAACTATACCATGTGTTGCGTGCTCACAATATAATATTTTGATCTGCTTCTAAAGAAAGTATGTTATAATGACACTGCAGTTCTTTCTGTTTTATGACTTTATGACTTATGATTGAAAACGATCAAGCAAGCATGTGTAACATAGGTTATATCTATCTATATAGATTTGGTCTCATATTGGATTTGATTTAATAGCCTCTATACTGCTCTGTATCACTGAAGTATGAAATCTTACTCACAGAGAGAATGTATTCAAGGCAAAAAATCCTTCAGAGTAAAGCATACTAATCTATAAATTTTACAAGTCAGAATATGCAAATCAGAAATTCTGACCATTGTAAGGACTGTGTACTGGGTGGCGCATGAAATGATCCAGTATTTGATCTGTTAATAAAAATCTTTATTTCAATTACAATATTAGAAACTGAAATGTGAAATGTTTTAAATATTTGGGTAGCTTGTTAACAGATGATGGAAGGTGTACTTGTGAAATTAAATCCAGGATTGCCATGGCAAAAGCTGCATTTAGCAAGAAGAAGAATCTTTTTACCAGCAAACTTGACTTAAATT
>NW_019731223.1:1844791-1885775 GCF_002891405.2 Cryptotermes secundus | reverse complement strand
GAAACGAAACTGCCTTCTAAAAGAAGTTATCGAAGGAAAGATAGATGGGCGGATAGAAGTGACAAGAAGACGAGGAAGAAGACGTAAGAAGATGCTGGATGACCTTGGGGACAGAAGAGGATACTGTCATTTGAAGAAAGCTCTAGATCGCATTAAGTGGAGGAATTGTTTTGAAAGAGACTGTGGACCTGTCGTCTTGACAGATTACTGATGATGATGATTAGAAACTAACAAACAAAAAGGGAGACCATTATGTGGAAATTTATCCTCTGTGAATCAAGTGTTCAATATAACGTCCATTATGTCTGTCAACTTCTTCAACACTGACTGTGATGTTGCTGATTACTCGATGGCACATATCCTCAGTTATCTTGTTGCTAGCCTGAATGATTAGTGCTCTCAATTTCATTACCATTTGTGGCTTTTTCAGAAAAATCTTTTCCTTAAGGTATCCCCAAAGAAAGTAGTCATGTAGGTTTAAATCAGGACTATTCCGGGGTCAGATCTGTCCACATATGGAATGATCATGAACTCGGTTTGAGATGACACGAGTTGAAAGTGTCCTGCAGAAAGTCCAAAACAACATTCACTGTGTGTAGCCTGGCTCCATCCTGCATGAACCACTGAGTATGCGATGGCAAACCTGTAGCAAGAAGGTGAGGCACAAAATTATTACGCAACATGCTTAAACAGCGCTCACTGTTCACTGTATCTTCAAAGAAAATTGGCCATAGCAGTCAAAGGCTTGAGAAGGCAACCAACATTGTAATTCTCGGTGCATGATGAACCTTCTCATGAATCACATGTGGAAGTGTGCCTCTTCAGAAACGTAACATTGCTGAACGATTATTCTGAGCCCATTCAGAAAATGCCATTCTTTGATGTTTGTTCTGAACTGCAAAGTTTACGCAACGGTAGTGTCATTTTCTATGGATAAAAATTCAAATCACCTTTCAATATTCGTTCCACCAGTCATCTGGATATCCCTAGTTGTGCTGCAGCCTTCTTCCATGTTGATTTACTGGGGCTTCTTTGCAGTGCCATTCTGACAATATCAATGTTCTCCGAATCACGCACAGATGAAGACTAGCAACGTTTCATCTCCAACACTGAGTCATCATTATTAAATTGGTTGTAAAGTTCACAAATTGTTTAAAATGAAGGTGCCCATCGCATTTGAAAACTGGCATGAAACTACCTCTGTTTGCCTACAACACTTCTTGCTTCAGTAGAGGACAACATTTTTTTTATGAATGGCACTACAGTCTTCATTTATCAACCATCTTGCAGAAACTGGTGCATGAGGAGGAACAGTGTGACACTAGCGCACTCAGGAAGAGTAATAGCTAACCTCCATGATCTACTGTGTTACCAAGTTACAAAACATCATTCATTGCATGGTTGAATAATTAATGCTAAATCAAATACTCGATCATTTCATGCACCACCCTGTATGTGGACTGTTCACATTATGACAATTATGTAACCAGTGCTCTGATATAACTAGATATTTTCCATCTTTTATCTTAACCACAGGGTAGGGAAATGCAACTAACATTCATTCAACAGAAACAAAAAGGACATAATTACATAAAAATTAGTGACTTTTGGTTAAATATTAACAATTAAATGATGCTTTAATATTATACAACCTAAAGAATGCAGTGAGATATATTTTGGAGACACAAAATTTGTTCAGTAAAAATTAATAATAGCAAAATATTTGTTATTCAGCACTAGTAGCAGCTTTGGAGTACATAAAACAAGTAATTTACAAATGATTTTGTAATACTGTTTCTGTAATAAATTATTGCATATAACGATATCAAGCAGTTCTGACTAAAGCATATCACTGAAAGAACTGCCTGCTTTACATAGATCATTTCAACCATTTGCAGTCAGCCAATTATTAGAACTTAAGCTGTTAACATACAATTACAATTTTTACACAGCATAAAATGTGTGAGTGATGACTTACACTACAAATAAGTTACATGCACTTGTAATGGAATTCAAGGGATAGTAACATTGGACTACTACGGCTGTCACAGAGCTAACTCCACTCCAAGAAAGAAATATGTTTACTTTATGACAGCTTCATTACATAAATAATGTTCAGGCATAACTTGGGTACATATATATAGACAACATTGTGCATGTAGGAACTGCAGTTATCACAGCAGTGATTATGAAGAGTCCTATCTTCTGGGATAGAATGCCATGTAGTCCACTGAAATTCAACTCAAATTTTGGAGAAACATGTCACCGCTGTCTTCAGGGTTGAATAGGACAAACAAGGAACTAGCATGAAGTGGGTAGCAACCACAGCAAGTTGACTGCTTTGATTGCTACCTGCTTCAAGCTGATTTCTTGTTTGGCCTGTACTTCAACCCTGAAGATGGATGTGACATGTTCTCCAATTTCACCAGGCTACATGACCTTATATCCCAGAAGATAGAACTCTTCAATACTGTGAATGCTTTTAATATACTGGCATGCCTTGTGAAATGCAAGAGTAAACTGCAGATGCAATTAATTTTGATGGTTTTCCACCTGCTTCTCTTTCAAGCATATTATATAATGGTATAATACTTTTACTCATACATGATACTAGCTTCATTTTCTGCACAATTAGGATTCATGTATTATTTCTAGCCCCATTCAATTAGAGGAGCAGCAAAATTTTAGTACTTTCTTTCAAAGGCATATTGCATGAAATTTTCTTTAACAGGAGACATCTGTTCCCAATGTTAAAAAGAACGTGAAATTATCAAAAGGGACAATTTGAACAGTGTTGTAGTGTAATGGAAAATTCAGGTCCACCTCAATTAACACTTAAAATTATTGACAATAAATATTACTTCCTTGGAGCCTAAATAATGTACCAATGCATAATGTTACTGAAATTGTTTAAACAAAAACATATCTTAATAATGTATGATTAAACCCATATACCAAACACATTAATGCAACAAAAATAAGAGTTTCAAATTACTGAACTGGTAATGAAGTTAATATCTGACTATAAATTACGTTGAAAAAATTCGAAGTATTATCTTCATAATAAATTTGAATTGTTACAATTAACGATTTTTCATTAGGTCAACTAGACTCTAGAATATTGCTTAAATACAATAAACTGCCATGTTATTTCAACCTTTCAACCCACCCAAACAGAAGTCAGTACTGCATACATATTAAGAACTGAACCAACAAAAACAAAGACATGAAGAGACTGGAGAGCGCCAAAGTTCAAATATACAAGAATTAGTACAATGAGGATGTGCATAGAATAATTAAAACAACCCCCTCCCAAAAAAAGAGCATATTTGGATCCCTGTGGCAAAATACACAAGTATCGGAGAAGTTAACAGTGTGATGAATATACTGTACAGATAATAAGTTAAATAGTCATATGTAAAGTACTGTGTGTGTGGGTGTGTGCATGAATGTGTGTAAGAACATTACATCATTAAATATTAACTACAACAACTGAAAAATATGAAGATGGGCAGGATATATATATTAGTCTATTTGCATTTGTAGTAATATACAATTATGTATAAAAATGTTACATAATTTTTATAAAATGTTTCTTTTTCAATGCAGTGGCAAATTTTAGCAGTTTCAAAAGTAGTTACTACTATGACGACATAACTAGAAAAGTTAAAAAAAAAAAAGATTAAAAGAATCAATATAATCAGTATTGTTGTATTTTATGGTGTTTAAGTAGTATATTGAAATACAACAGTAAGTGAATCTATTAATTAAATAAATGACCCAAGGACATTATGGTCATATGGCTGCCATATTGAATACCAGATGTGATCATATTTTGACATAGGTTTCTTGAAATTACAGGCCTGCTTAAATGATTGAATTACAGTTTTCCCAGATATAAACACAAAATACCAGTTCGGATGCCTTGGTAAACACTGTCATATTAATTACCAGGATTTACAATAGATATTATATACACTGTCATACAAAAAATTAGGCCTAACACTGATTATACAATGTACTCAAGGTTATCTATAGATAACTGCTCTGCTGAGAAGTCTGTAGACATTTTCTTGTGTAGATATTTGCTGTAAAATCTCTGAATGACATTAGATTTTAAACTTTCGTTAGAGAGACTAACTGCCTTAGAAGTAAGATTTGCAACATAATGACAAATATTTGAATTTGAGGACTCTTAAAACATAATTGTTATATAGTGAAATGTTACTAAGACAAACACAGAAGCAACAGAAACTACATAAAACGTTAACTGAAATTTAACAAACAGAAACTTTGCTTCCTTGGAGCACAACTGTTACCAATATGAATGTGCATACCAATATATTAATATTAATGGAATTTTAATGACCAGTGTAACATCATTCAGGAGTAAGTTGAACAAGAAACTGGCAGAAGCAGGTGGCACGTTGAGCAGCTTGCCAACTGCTTCAGCTGGTTTCTAGGTTGCTTTACTCATCAACCCTGTAGATGGTTGTGATATGTTCCTCTGAAACATTTGGATTTTGGTGGACAAAGTTTCTCGCGTCCGTGACATTCTCTAAGTCATACATGTCCCCTGGGTAGTGAAAATGAGCAACAAACCTGGCAGAGCTTCCCAAAAGAAAAACTCTCTACTGGGAAGCAAGAAGCAAAATGGGTTATATGATCCTAAATGCTACCATTGGAAACCAACCAACCAACCAACCAACCAACATTTGGCTTTTTCATGCCACAAAGTGTTACAACCCAAAAGACTGTATTCTTCATAATTATTGATGTTCGTCTTAAATTCTGCATATTAGTTTGATGTTTACATAGTTCTTACACAACCACTAAGCATCTTACACATACCTAGGTTTAAGAGCACCATCACTCCTATATAAACATGAATTTGATACTTCATATCCTCTTTCACTTTCTCCCATTCACAAAGGGAAGTATCTGAGAATGAAAGAGAAACTCTAGGATCAAAAAGGACTATATGAGACTGCACACTAAATTGTGACTGTTCAAAAATTCATTATGTATTATGATTAGAAATTATATCTCTAAATGAGCCCCTGGATCTCTTAATCCTTTGACTACTCGGTCCTGCCATTGAACTGCAAGAAATGAAAAGGCTACCTGGAGATAAATGCCATTGTAAACAAGAACCCGCACTATTTTCCACAGATTACCCTCAACCGAAGACAGGTGTAGGTTGAAAGAAAGCCTATCCTTTCCTCCAAACACTGGTATATAACATTTGATGTCATTAGTAACAGAAATTCTCTACTGTGTAACACTAAGGTGATCTCTTTAGCTCTGGTAGTTTTACTGAAGGTATGCTGAGCCAATCTAATCAGCACACAGAATGCAAAGGGTTAAAGAATTATGTAATTATGTTTACATCTCATTCCTAGGCCTCATATGGGAAGTGGGGGAGCAATTCGGAATTCAGCATTAAGCTAACCGTATGAGATGATATGCAAATTTTCTTTTTACCAAACTTCATTTAATATGGTGGTGATGGGCTTCATGTCAACAACAATTTGATCCGTAAACCATATCAAAACATTTTTTTTTCCCCATTTTAATTCTCTTCTTTTTAACCCTTACTCCAAAAGAAAATTCTGAACATGGTTCTGTTTAAATTATGAAACGTATCTAAAACAGAAGACAACAATGTGCCATGCAAAATGTACCCAGATCAGTTAATTATGAGCAACTGCTCCTTTGTGCATGAATGAGAAATGATGCAGTTCACTATAGTTGTAATAAATATGTACTGCCTTATATAAGAACAAAAACAGTTTTTAAGCATACACCATACTGAAATAACTTGATCTGGCTTTCACAGAACAAACATAACACAGGAAGATGAAACATGTTCTCCTCAGCAAAACTGTAAAAATCAGCTGAAATTTGATTTTTGGCATTTACCATGACTTCACATTTTATGTGGAACTAGGATAACAGTATGTAAGCTCTGTAGCTACCCACTATGGTACCAAGAATTATAATATGATATTGACCAACCTGCTTATTTGTATGCTGCTAGAAAGTATAAAATTATTCTTTTTAGGGACTGATGTACTTAAACATTTCAGTACACAGCGATTTAGCTATTTTGAGGAACACAGGCAAGTTCATACTGATTTTCCACTTGGTATTACTTGTACCATTTTAAGGTCATTTTACAATTCCCTGCATCTAATTTCAATTGGTTTTTCAATACTAATTACAACATTTCATGTGTACATATTTTTATTCCTTTGGCAACCCATAAATATTCAGGATTATGTAATTCCTTGTACAATCAATGTCAGAGGTCTCTGCTATGTGATATTTTAGTATTCTGAACAGTAGAATTACACAGAAAAGAAACTGTATGTAGAAGGTAGACATGGAGAAACACAGGTTGGCATCTTTACTTATATGTTAATTCAGCCAGCTGCATTCATCTGCTGACAATGTACCAGTGTCACTGTTCTTCCATCAGAATTTTTGTAAAAGTATCTGGCATTATGAAGATATTTAAGAAACATGATACAATTATGATAAGAGCCATCCAAAATGTGTTCTGTAGCTGCCTGAAGCATGCCAAAATTGATCAGGCTTTACTGATTTGATTTTGATGGAAATATTTTAAGGCATTTAATTTTGGCTGCTTATTCTTTTGAGCACTTTGGATAATATGAAAGATTTGAATTTATACAGAACTTTACATTGCATCATCTTTAGACTGAAGGAACATATTACATGAAATTGGAAATTTCAAGAATGCCTTGGCAAAGCAATGGCTGGGTTTGTGACATAAATGGGCTGCTCATTGCCTCACAGTATGTGTCCTCCAGATGCAACTTACGCCAGAGGCTAGCGAAAATGTATAAAAATAGGTTAAAATGGCACAACTTCAGTTGATTGATCAATGGGATTTGGTATATTTCAACACAGAGTGAAACTGCTCTGCTTAAACTGGAAAATCTTCAATGAGGGATCTGTATTTGTATATGTCATCACAGGAACTTTTAAGAGATTCATAGGGTGATGTGATGCGAGAACAAACCAACTCGAAGGGGACACACATTCTAGATTTCAGGGAAGGAGGGCAGAAAGTGTGATAGCTCTTATCTTAAATTTATATAATTCATTTGTATATCTGTAAACATTACTTAAGGATGTGCATACTTTGTATTAAAGGAAAGAACAGGAAGATGAGAATGAAGTCTATTACCTGCATGAAGCTTGTCTGCTGTGATCACAGCACTGATGAACTAGTTTCAGAAGGTACTTGTAATGGAGATTCAATTAAAAGAAATTCATTAGTCCAAACAGTAGTGCAATTAGTTTTACAAACTAAGTATTTTCCCCCATGTTTATAAATTTATTAAAATAAATATGACTTGTAATATGACTAAACAATATTTATAACATTTTGCATCACAATGTCTCAAATTCTTTGTTGCTAAAGGTAATCTCTTAAAAAACAGATTAAGTAAGACAGTTCAGATATTCTATTTAGTATTATGAGGTTTCTGAATGCACTGGTTCTACACAGATTAAATCTAACATCAATACACACACACACAAAGGTAAAAAGGGTAAATCTATTCCTGCAACAGGCCGTAGAGGCCCACAGGGTTGAGAGATGTCAAGGGCCTCACATTCTCTACACAATTGGCTCACAGGTGGCAGTGAAGTTGTCAGCCTTATGTGCTGGTCGCCTTTCAACCACCCCTCCCCACCCCCCAAAGATTCCTAGTACTCATTTCTGTTATAGGCTGAGTTAACTGCAGGGCCACAGTGCAGCTGGAAGGATTAGGTAAACTGAAAAAATCCAATAGCCTTGTCAGGAATCAAACCCACAACCTTCCGGCTTGTAGCACAGTGCCTCAACCAAGTATGCTACCACATGCCCTCATACACACTCACAAAACATATGCAAAAGCCTTAAATAAAATATATATGAAATATGTTAAATAAACAGAACAATGGAGTACACTGACAATATAACAAAGAGAGTATGACAAATTAAACCTTTGTATTCCCTCATTGCTATAACTTAAGAGATGGCACTGCAAAACAGCACTAGTATGAGAAATGAACTCATGTTTAGGCAAAAAGTCCACAGATTAAGTTCTCTGGTCTGCAATGGGCCTGAGGCTGTAAGGCTGCTTTATGTTACATTACCTGAAAGTACTAATAACTCATACATGTCCATATTACTTATCAAGCCTGGGTGTTTTACTAAATGCACAATATTTGCTAATGTACAACACATACCATGATTTCACAATTAAATATTCACTGAACTTACATCACATTCTTTCAGCACAGAAGATTTACAGTGATTTTAAGGGCCATTCCTGGGTTAAAAAATATGTCTTATTTTCCAGAAAATATTACAATATATCCCAAGTTTTGTGTGTACATCACTTTTCAGCATTTCTGAACTGATGTGGTTCCTGCTTCTTCAATTATTTCAATGCTATATTTCTTTTTGAATGTAAACAGTCCTCTGCTGAGTTTCTTTTACTTTTGTATATAAAAGAGATGAATGTCGCTGAATGAAGTGATCCATGATCAGCTCTGACATCCAGCTATGCATTGCCAACGTAGTGTTGGATGCTATGTTTCTTCTTGCATTTGAACAGTCCCATGCTAATCACTTTTGATGTTTTATGCTATGTAGATTCATGACAGAATGAAAATGGTCTGAATAATACTGATATGACACCATTCCCTAATGACATAACATTTCATCAATGGAATGGATATATGATTGGAAGTTTTCATGGTGGCAGTACACAATGATGTCTTTTTGGGTGATCAGCTATGTCATAGTGGAGCTGGTGTCTTAGAGCCCTGACCAACTGGCTGTGCCACTGAGGCGTAACGAACGTAAGCGGAACACACAACTATACCAATGAGGTAAGTCAGCAGTGGCAGAAGACAACATCTAGGCAAAGTATCGAATGAACTTCAAGGACATTACAGTACTAGCAAGTATGACAAGCTACAGTACATGGACTGCTTAGGGGAAGGAGACTATTGGGATATGGCTGCACACCAGTAACCTTAACAGAGATATAAATTCCCTTTATGCCATTCCTGGTATCTGGCCATGAACATAATAAAACAGATGAGAAAACTTAAAAAGTATCATAACAATGGGCCAATGACAAGCAACGTGAAACCTGATGACAATGCCACAGGTTCCCCACAAAGTCAGCACTTGCACAGGACAGACTATCTGACTCTGCCCACCGTTCCCCAGGCAGACTGGGCTAGGACAGATGTCAGCTCTGAATATAAATATAGCATGTGAACATAACATTATTCATATCAACCCCTAACAATCAAGACAATCTCTGAAACATAAGACACCATGCTGACATGGCTGATTGCATGAGAAGACTTCTCTGAATGGAATGGATGCTAGACATTTTCTCATATGTGAACAACCCTCTGCCAAGTCCTTACATTGTTTTAGGCTGGAGAGACTTGTGTCATAAGTGAAACAGTGCATTAACAGTACAGAAGGCATTATTAAGTATGTAATGTTTTGTGGTCATGCATTATCAATGTTGTAAATGCATATACTTTAATTCCACCAGTGTCAAGAGAGATGGCAATGACAGGGCTTAAAGAAAAATGTTCTGCAATAAACCTGAGCCACAGAAACCTGAAACAATTTTTATTTTCTTTAAATTTGTGCATGCTAATTAATACTTGGTTGCAAGGGACAAATTACATGAATATTGCTTTCTATACCAGCCTCCTTTGGTGAGGTAGGAACTTCAGTTTGAGTAAATACATAATGTGGAAACATTTAGTTATATAAAAATGAGAAGACAGAGTACAATCCATGTCAATGACAAAATCTCTCATTCACAGGGCAAATAATCCCAGTTTTATAGCCATAGTCTACAAAACATATGAGAGATTAACAGGATGTTTTCACAGCTTATAATATCCTGCATGAAACTTACAAACTGGAAAAAGATAAACTTTGCTATAAAATATCAGTTCTAAACTTTCCATTCATATAAATTAGACCACAACTAAGAATAAAGACATTAATACACTGCCTCAAGTAGATGGAACGTCAGTTTAATTACGCTGACCTTCCAGTACAAAACTTACTAATCAGTGACTACAAAAGACAAATATCATTAGCAAATAGGTTAACAAACAATAGAATATGACTTGATTATACAAAATACAAATAGATTTAATGCTGTTTCTTTAGTTTTTAATTTGTTATTTGAGGGTACTGGCTGTTTTAAGGTTAAGCTACTGTAATTTCAAAGCCTAAGTTTTATATATGGTAACTAAATGCAGTATACATTGAGTGAGCCATGATTTGTAAGTTAGCACTGTTACACCAAAACTGGTACAATGAAACCATATTACTGAAATGAGGCACATTAAAACACATCCTCAAAACAACCCTGCATATTTCTAAATACAGTGAAATACTAATACAGCAAATATCCAGTTACAATTTTTTTAGGATTTGCAGGTCTGGAAATGCCACCATAAAAGCTTACACATGACAAAATACTCAGGCTCACAATCAGCATAGTGCACAATTACCTGAGTGTTATTTACATGAGCTGATCAAATAATGGGAAGGTATTAATCCATCCACCCTCATGTTTATCTCCAAATCTGTCTGATTTCAATGAAGTATGATATTCAGATTCTACAAATTTCTCCATGAAGCAAAACGGTTCAAATGGCACAAACAATATATGAATGAGATAAAATATAAACCACACTGAATTCTGTAACTTTTATTCAAACCATTTTTTGACAAGATGCATATTTAATAAACTGGAAATGATTTATGTCTATGTGGTTTTGTATTACAAATGAACATGCTGCAAAATAATACATCCCTGAACATGTCTTTTGTAAGTATTTTATGTATGTATTTCCACACTCATTTCCAGTTCATTTATAACTCTAATTTCAGGACATTCTTTGTAAATACACAGAGATGTTTATTTCAAGACTCAAATTAACAATAATTTCGCTTCAACAAAGAGAAACTGAGTTCATTCTGCACATACAGAATGATCAAAAAGTCATACAACCTGCTAGAAGTGTTATTATTAATGAGTAAAAATTTGTTCAATGCACCTGAAGAATGTGAATGCCATCACACGTGTACACATACACAAAACATGGAACTAAGTCTTTCTGTAATATGTTGTATTTTAGCATCCTGTTGCACTGATTCATATTCATAATGCGTATATATTAACAGTCTTCAAGTGCATATAATCCCATCTACCACTTCTACATTACATGTTTCGGTAGTACACTGCCATCTTCAGGTGTATCGATCCGTTAACCATTTCATTGCTTGCCTTTATATGTCCATTTACAATTAATATTGAATTTGTATCATTGTATCCAATGACACAACGCACGCAGCCACAAGAGTAGAACACATCATAAGACACAATTTACACACAACATTAGAAACATAAGAAGAATGACCCCCATGTGGATGAATAATTTTTAAAATATGATGTATGAGATAATAGGTTTTAACAAGTTTCAAACACATAAACTTTATTATTATATAAGGATGTATACAAATTTAATATTATTTGTAAATGGATATATAAAGACAAGCAATGAAATGGTCAATGGATCGATACACCTGAAGATGGAAGCATACTGCCGGAACATGTAGTGTAGAAGTGGTAGATGGGATTGTATGCATTTCTGTAATATATATTTCTATTTTAATATTGTGCTTTAATGCTAAAGAGTCTAGATACTGACAGCATCTTAAAGCAAAAAACAAAAAACACCCTCCAATCTATACCTAGTCTTCTGAGTGGTCTCTATCCCTCAGGTTTTCTTATCAAAAATTTTTATGCATTTCTATCATTATGCTACATAAAGGGGCAAAAATAAAGGCAAAGCTATCCCTGTAACAGGCTGTGATGGCTACATTATCTTTAGATAACCGGCTCACAGATGGTGGTAAAGTTTTCAGACTTACACACTGGCTGCACTTTATTACCCAGGAAGATTCCTGGTACTCATTTCTGTTAGATGCTGAGTCGACCCCAGGGCCATAGTGCACCTGGAAGGATTAGGTCAATTGAAAACATCCAATGACCCCATCAGAAATTGAACACATGACCTTCCAGCTTGTAGCATAGTGCCTGAACCAACTACGCTACCATGTGCCCCACCATTATGCTACATACCCTTCTCATCTCATCCTCCTTGATCTGGCTCTTCTGATAACATCTAACAATGAGTACAAATTCTGAGGTTCCATATTATGCAATTCAATTACTTCCATCTCTCTCAGGTCCAAATATTTTCCTTAGCACCCTGCTCTCAAACATCATCAGTCTAGCTTCTTCCTATCATTAGACAGCAGTAATGAACCCAAAAGATTCAGTATGCAATGATAGCATTCCTTCTCCAATTTTAATCTTGGGTTTACTGTTAAACATTACTTAACATGTAGATTCTAAAGCGTTCTGACAATAGTGTATAACACTCAGAATTACTGGGTTTTGGGGCTCTTTCCATCATCGGGTATTCTAGAAACTAGTCTTGAGAATTACCTACATGCTTACACAGCCTGTCAGACTAGCTCTGTGCATAAATTTCCTGATTCTCCTGTATCAGATATTTCAACATATTTCAGTATTACAGGAAGCATAAATAATGAGTGTTATACCAATCTTGAGTGTTGGTTTATGGATCTGTGGAATAGATCTGGCTGTTCCATAGCTTTTGATCATCATATATATATAATATGGTGCAAGTCTTGGTTTAATCAAAAGGACGTCGTAAATTACATACAAAAAGTGAGGATTTTTTATGGGTAGCCCTCAACAAGAAATAAAAATAGTGACTAGTGAGGTTGGCAAGAAACAGGTTTCAGCATCAAATGAGTTATTAATATTGCACCATAATGTTCAGAGTCTGAGAAATAAGTTACTGGAGTTAATCGTTTTATTGAATACATAGTCTACAGACTTAGATATCCTATGTTTCTCTGAACATTGGCTAAATGATGAACAAACGAGAACATTAAATATTGAATACTACAAATTAATAAAAAATTTTAGTAGAATTAGTTGAAATGGTGGAGGTTCATGTATATGGGTACGAAGGGATTCACAAGCAAGAGAAGTAAGTTACTTAAGCAGCAAGCGGCCTCCGCAGTCTAGAGGTAACGTTCCCACCTCATGACTCGTGGTACGCGGGTTCAAATACCCGGTGGAGGTCATCGAATTTTTAAGGGCGGAAAAATTCAGGGAACAAGTCCTCCGGGAGGGACTTTAAGCTGTGTGTCCCGTGTCGTAACTTTATGGCACGTAAAAGAACCTCATATCCCCAAAGGGGATCACTGAGCCAAATTCCAGGACGTTTCCCGCCCAACAATAGTCTCTAAGGCCTCTGATAGATGGGGGAAGCATTATAGACACCACTAAGCAAGTGGCTGAACTCTCTTGCTCGGCGGGACTGATGGTACGCACCATTTATCGGTAGGGTATAGAGACTGGTAGAATATCATAGAGGGAAGCACAATAGATCAAACTGGTCGCGGTGCATGGGGATACCCACCCTCTCTAAATAACTAATAACTAATACTTAAGCAGCATGGGTAGTGAAAATGATTTTGAGATAACTGAAGAGGAAGTAGTGGATTTTAATAATAATAAGCCTGAAACAGGATGGAAAAAATTACAAGATGAGTTTTCAGGTAGGAATATAGAAGAATTCAACCATCTACTTGAGATGGAATCCTGGGAAGATGTTCTTTTATATGATGAAGTAAATACCTCTTACAATACTTTTTTGAACAGATTTTTGTACTATTTTCAAAGAGCTTTTCCTTTAAAGACAGTTTATAAGAAAAACTGTAATGAGATTAAATGGATTACCCAGGGGATAAAGGTTTCAAGTCAGAAAATGAGACTTTTAAACGCTTTAAAGAAAAATACAAATGTTTCAAATGATGTATTAGAATACATTAATAGATATCAGAAAATTTATAGAAGTGTTAGAACAGAAGCTAAAAGAAAAGAAAATGATAGATTTATATTAAGTTCACATAACAAAACAAAGGCAATTTGGCAAATAATAAATAAAGAAACTGGAAGTTCTCGGCAGGGCAACTATATAACTAGTTTAAAGAATGGAAGCGAGGAAACATCTAATCCACAAAAAATGGCAGACATGTTGGAATTCCTTTTTTATTGAAAGTGTTGAAGATATTTTAGTGAATAATATAAAACATTCTCCAGTACAAACCTCACAACAGAGGATTCAATATCAAATGAACATAATATTTTGGCTCCCTATTACCGAAATTGAAATAGAGAGGGTAATAAAAAGTCTAAGAGGTAAACCATCTGCAGGCTTTGATGAAATTCTAGAATATTTAGCCAAGAGATGTTCACATTATATAAAGAAAACTTTAGTACATATTTTCAATGTCTCTTTAAAACCAGGGTTCTTTCCGGATAAGATGAAAATAGCTAAAGTGAGAGTGCTGTATAAAAAAGGGGAAAGACAGGAAGCTTGTAATTACAGGCCAATATCAGTTTTGCCGGTTTTCTCCAAAATACTAGAAAAATTAGTGTATAACAGGTTGATATCTTTTGTAACAAAATATACCACATTAACAGGAGTGCAAAATGGATTTAGGAAACACAAATCAACAGAAACAGCTTCCCAGACCTTCACTGAGATTATACAGGAGGCGATGGATAGACGGTTACATGTTATAGGAATATTTTTTGACTTGACAAAGGCATATGATGTGATAGTCAACAATATATTACTATATAAATTAGGCTGGGCCATAGCTAAAGTGGTTAGTCGCTGGCTTCCCACCGTGGTGGCCCAGGTTCGATCCCGGGTCTGGTAAAGTGTGATTTGTGGTGGACAAAGTGGCGCTTGGGCAGGTTTTCTTCAAGTACTTTGGTTTCCCCTGCCAATCTTCATTCCACCAATTGCTCCACAATCACCCTCACCCATCATCTGGGGCTGGTACAATAGGCCAGAAGTGGCTGCAGTACAAGGGACTTAGTCCCACCCCACTAGCAATAAAAAAAAATACTAGATAAATTAAATTACTATGGGATCAGAGGGGTTACTAATTTATGGTTTAAATCTTATCTCACCGAGTACAATTTGTTGCACTAAATAACCTGAATAAAAATATCATCCAAAATACATATATGTATATCACCCTTGAGAGAAACAATACATGGGGTACCACAGGAGTCAATTCTGGGACCACTATTGTTTCTTCTGTATATAAAGGATCTCCCACTAAATGTACAAGGTGCGGAAATGGTATCATTTGCAGACGATATTAACGTACTTGTTGTTGATAAAGATGAAGATGTAGCTCAACAGAAAATAAATAAGATCATGAAACAGCTTGAAATACGGTTTGAGGTAAATAACCTTTTAATAAATATTAAAAAAATAGTTGCTATGTTATTCCATCTTAGTAACAGTAGGTTTGTGGTTAGACTGCAGATACTCTATAATAACTTGGAAATTGCTTACTCATTGGAACTGACATTTTTAGGTATATATATTAAAAAAACCTTAAATGGATGTTACAGGCGCAACAAATGATTACTGTGAGTTCATATTTTATTCATTACAGATCAATGTTTATTGAGAAGGCAAGAGCATACACGTGTTATTCCCAATGCAGAAATGAAATCTTGTGTAAATTGTTTGTGAACAATACTCTCTCCTTGTTATTCTGAGCCTTGGTCAGGGGCAGAGTAGAGAAAGTGAATACGGATGTTACTGAATATTACAAATCTTTTGATGACATCCATAGTTACCGACCAAAGTTCATAAATACATTGGAAGAGTACTGGAAAGGGAAAGCACCCCTATGGCAATGTTGTGTAAGCAAGTGTTATATGTAAACTAAAAACATAGCAAAGGTTGGCATCTTGTAAATCTGTATAAATACACAGCAAGTGCCACCCCTCTTGGCTTCTCTGATTCAGACGACAACCTGTACCCATGTGTGGGAGAGAGTGTGTCTCTCACTTTAGAAAGTGTATGCATTCCAAAACAGTTAACAGATTATAAACCTAGAGGAACAAGATCCATTGGACATCCAAACTTATGCTGGAAGGATCCTATCTTACAGAGGAACAGAACACGCTGAAAGGTCCAAACATTGGCAGTCGCTGTGGCAGTGGTGGTGGTGGAGAAGGAGGAGTAAACAGGCAAAATACATGTCAGATACTAGTGGCTTTCACTGTAGCAGTGTCCAACATCAGAACCAGTGTCAAATACTATTCAGAGGTTATTTCCCTGTGGTTCAGCACTCCAGCAACAGGCATAAACAATTTATATGCCACAACAATTCTGGAAGTTCCATCAGAGGTGATACAGAGGCAGGAATAACATATTAACTATGAAATATGTTATCATGCCATAATCTTTCTATGTTTTCAAGAGAAAGACATAAAACACTTTCCCATAATGATCTAGGACAGAGTCTGAAGCACATCTAATGATTATGACACTAACTTCCAAGTGACTAAAAGAAACATTTGCACAAAGCATATCAACAAGTATTACTTAGCTACTACAATGCAGTGAAACAATAAGCATGACATTATCAACTGGCCATATCAATTCCAAAAGAAGTACAGGCTGAACTGAAACCATTTCTAGGAGGGTTACTGGACAGTATGTGCTGTCAGCACAATTTGATACAAAGTGAAGTGCTATGGGCAGATTATTCCAAAGATGAAAATGTAATACTGACAATATAAAACAATTTTTTTTTATGAACAGAAACTTGATGACATACCAGTACTCTGAGCATTTCTCACAAGACATCAAATGCTCAAAATATAAAAAGTTGGGGACTGTGTAATAATGTACTCAACTTATCCACATGAAAGGGCCAAACTTTTGCTTGAAGTGCAAGAGTAGGATGAAAAAAGAAACGGATTACTAACTGGTGGAATAGTGGAAATAGAACAATGTACAGAATGAAAAAGTGAAAGTAGATGTACATATTTCAGGGTCAGTAACAAGTAGAATGTGAATGTGTGTGCATTCATGTGTTGGTATGTGCACACATGGGTTGCAAAATTTCATATTTATAAGAGGTTAGATTTTCACTGCAAGGTGGCTCAGTAATTCCTGCTTCAAAGACCAAAACTGGTTTAGAAACCTCAATATCAGTTGCTAGTAAGCACGTTACTTACATGTGACAATGCTTACTTCTTTTGTTACCTTTTTAAGATTTGATATACATGCTTGCCCTTTATTGTTTCAATGAATTTCCATTTCATTCAGTACAATTCCTGCGTTGGCTGAAGTTCACTGTAATGCATTTCACTGTATTAACACAAAACAAATGTCCCTGCAGTAAAAACTGCATTAGAAATCTGCAATGTTTATTTAGGAAATGGTTATTTTATATTGATACTAGTACTTAAATAGTATATTCCAATAATTCATATATAATCATTTATTTTAATGTGTGTATGCCCATCATATAATTATTACACACAACTTTCTCTCTCTCTCACTTTCTTCCACTCAAACACACACATTTATGCAACTTAACAGTCTGACCAAGTTTTCTTTTTGGTATTTGGTAATTGTACCACTTGCACAAAAATCATGCCAAAAATCAATGAAATCACATAAATTCATGTGCGAATGAACTTCTTTCTGTACATGAAAGTTTTATTACTGTATTAATTTCACTGACTTAGGTTCTGATTAACCAGAACTTATGGTGAAATTAATATTATATTCACCTAATTAAATTACTATTTAGTTAAATGATGCTTATAACATCTTTCAGCAAGAAAAATTCTTGTTAATTACACTTATACACTATAAGTAAGTTTATACACTGTCTCACATTTCATAATGTGTAATAAATAACAATTAAGCTGAACTGCCATACAATTCTCTTATTAACATCATGGAAGTATGATTATGAGACTTTATTCATCACTTGATACACACGTGAAAAGTATTAATGTACAAAAAACTTGAATTTTATTTAAATATAAAATTATACAATACTAAAGAGAAGGGGGGAAATATCCAACAAATATAATTGTACATTAAGGTAATGAGGCAAAGGAACAGGTAATATCAGGGCTCTTTTCTCAGTACTTTACACTCTATCAATATCAGTCATAAGAAGGTTAAGGAAGTTGAAATTTAGTGACCAAACACATTAAATGTTATGCAAATGAGATATCTGCAATTAATAAATTCACCAACATTCAACTGTCTGTGCATATATCAGCATTACTATACATCTGTACTGCGACTGAAGGGGTTCGGCTCTTCTGCACGAGAAACTTTGCGTTCTCTCTTGGCAAACAAACCTCCAAGGAAGGACTGCTGATGAATCATCTGCTTGCTTCCTTTAGCTTTTGAAAGTGACTGAACATTCTGAGGTGATGAGTCGTGACTAACAGTGCTGGTAGATATGGACTGGAATGAAATGGACATTCCGCTGTCCAGAGATCCCATACTTCCTCTCCGCTGTGGTTTATCACCTGGAAATACACACCCAAATTCTTTCTCGAATTCCTACCAAAGTTGCACTCCACTCCGCAGGTGCCCAAGTGAGTACAGGAAATCTAGGATATTGGACTAGGATGAGAAAATTATAATGCAAGTAACAGGAGGTAAGGCACGTCATTTCGTTTGGACCCTCTTATGTTAAAGGACAGCTGGTACAGTATGCTACTTACACTGCTCATGAATATCTAGAAGAGAGTTGCTGAGAGCAGATCGCTTGAGCACAGTGTCAGGTACATGATGTTCCCTGTCGCCCTCTGGATAACCGTCACTGTCACAGCCCCCCAGCCCCGATTGCACACACGGACAAACCTCCACATCTGCTACTCCACTGTCTCTGTTTTCAGTACTACTGCGACCCCCACGGCCACTTTTTTGACGTTCGAGTTCAGCATCAATGCGTAAATTCTCCATCTCATCCATTTCGCTAATGGATTCTCGCAAATCTTCAGCAAATTTACAACGATCATGTTCGTTGCGTGCATTAAATGTAACCAATACTTTGTTATCCACTCGCTGAGACAATCTGATACCATACTGGTAATCTGCAACATAAAAAGAGGAAGAAATTTTTTACTTTCATTTATACATTAATTTCTTTAAAGAACTTTAGTATCCTAAGAATATAGTCCATTTCAAAAAATGGTCTGATATCAGTTTTCTTCAAATACTCCTGTAATAAACTTTCTTATTTGAATCTGAAACCAACGTCAGGTCTCAAAACACAGAGAGTACATATGCATTAATGGAGGATCAAGTAGTTATCAGAATGATTTTTAGGTAAAAATTAAACACTATAATCACACTATTATTAATCAGTCCATCTAAATCATATTAAAATCATTTCAGTTTTCCCTCAGAATTTAAAACAATCTTATGTCAATTATCATGTAAATATGGTCCTGAAATAATTAACACTTTATTGGACTCAATAAACCTACAGTTTAACTGCCTTCTTATCCTGTACTGTACCCCACATCATTCCCAATACACAGAATGAATTACCATACAATATGAACATCCAGCAATAGTAGCTACATTATGTACAAGGGATAGCTGTAGTATGTAAGTACATACAACTTTAATGTTGGGAGAAAATGCCGTTCATATAAATACTGTTATCTATTTAGTGATGTTTATCCTTTTGAGAATTATCACCAAACAAGTTACCAGTACATGGATATATCTGACCATGTTTATATTACAAGTGGAAAAGAAATTATGAAGTCAGAGACAGATCATAATATTTTCTATCCTAAAAATTTTTTGATTTCACATATCAAATAGAGAGAGGTAAAAAATTCATTGGTCATATAATGGCTTTTGGTTGGGTAGCATGTGAGGTAAATTGTGAATGTACACAGAACAATCATTACATTTATATGAGATGTGAAGTTCCCATGCTTATGGTCTTCTGAGATGCATCACCATGTATAGTCCAGTACATATGCACCAACATTTGGAGGGACCTGCTGTCTACATCTTAAGGGTAGAACCAAGCTGAGCAGAGGATTTGGTACATATTTTGACAAGAGGGCTGAAAGCCAGAGTAGTGCAGCAAGAAGATACAGCCACTGCTAGGCAATGGAAACCAAAACATATTGAATGTACGTGCAACAATAAAGGTACTGCTGGAAACAGTGTTTTCTATGTGGTCTGTGCCAAGGCTAAATGAGAGTCGTAGGAGGCGATGAAAAGGGAAGTCTCAAATCTGAGACAGTAAAATATGGTCGCGAGTCCCAAGGGACTCGGGCCCAAGAAAGACTGCGCTGGCAAAGTCCAGCAGCATACAGAAAAGACAGACCTGTCCTCTCGTTAGAGAGGGCGCCCCACGGAAAGAAGATCGTAACTGTCAAATGGTAATAATTAGTATGGTGGGGCTCGACACCAAGACTTACTGACTGACTGACTGACTGTCAGTCAGAATATGACTTTAACTTTGACTTGGCCATCCTCATGTCAGAGTGGGAGCCCCACATCGACAAAACCGCAATTGTCTGACAATAACATAAATCTGGTCTTGGACCTCAGATGGGTCTGATACCAAAACTGACTGGCCGACTGACCGTCAGTCATAACATGCTCTGCAGTTAGAGAGTTCTGACTTTCAGTCAGTCATAAGCCCATGGTTATGATTTCCATGGGACTCAGACCTAAAATTGACTGCACTGGCGAAGCCAGCAGCAACTGCAAACAACAGATCCATCCTGTCATCAGAGAGGGTGTCCCATATCAATAAACCCACAACTGTCTGAAAGTAACAAACATCTGGATTAGTAACTGGATTTATTGAGCATGTACAGATTGTAACTACAAGTAACTATAGTGCTACCACTAATTTACAACTCTGCAGTTCACTACAGCATGTACTAAGCCTTCCCAGTCTGCTGCATGTTCACTGGTTGTCACCAAGACCGCAGATCCCTCAAATTCAGTGTTCTCAGCTTCAAATCCTCGCTGGCTGTCGCCTATCTCACTGCAGCTCCTGTACTGGCTTCCAACTGCCAAATTCTCAAATCAACATGCCTCCATTCCATTGGCTCTAGCTCCACTCACTGAGCTTAACTCTGTCAGTTGAGTGGTATAGCCTAAGAGCAGACCAAACAGAAAACACCATCTCTCTGTTGATATGGGTGGCATGGCATCACAAGTTCCACTGCAGCCACACTGTCCATCTGGTGCCAGACCACATGGCAACATCGCTTCCTGCAGCTGTCCTACTGCTGCGTGACATCACTGTGCACGTGACTTGTTCCTCTGTTGGTTGTGCAATCATTGTTATGCTGATATGCTGTATACTTTGCCATAACCTAGTAATGGCTCTCTACATGCTATAATATTTACTCTGTTTCTCTTTTGTCATCAGAATATGTTGTTATTGTTTACATGCTCTTAGCTCAGCTGTGCATGCTAGAGGAAAAAATGAACATCTGAAATTCTGTCCCTCTAGAAAAATACTACTTACTTATTATGCTTCCAAGTAAGCTAAATTAATTCTGATAGAATTATGCAGTCCTAGAATTAATGCACAGATGCAGTCTGTTACTGTCTGATATGCCCTATGTCACCATTAATGAATAACGCTCATTCATCCTGACTGGCTATGATAAATGTTTAGATTGTACCTTCCAGATGAATGCACCTTGTAGTCTCTTAGGTGGTTATCAGAGGAATGTACAACAATCTTCTATCCTAAGATAAACACAGCAAATTCTCTGAAATGCAGGAAACCACCTAATATACAACGTGCTATCATAAACCATAAGATCAAAATCTAAATTATCTTCACTGTGACAACTTCAAATCTTATATCTATGACAGGAACATGTGTGACTTACATGGAACTTCAAATAGAGTGACCACCATCCCGCAAAGTGGAAAGCTCTGCCGAAATGTGTAGGTTACAGAATTTTTCTTTTTGCTCAAGATTTTAGTGATAACCAAAAGATCATTGAAAAGAAAAACTTCTCTTTGATGAACCCCAGGACGCTCCTTTTTATAGATGTCGGGTATTTCATACAGCCGGCAGTAGCACACCAGCCGTCGATGAGGAAGCGCCATATTCTGTACATATAAATACGCATACAAAGTGTTATATTACTAGAATAATATGCTTAAAAACAAAAAATGTAATTAAAAAGGAAAAGACATTACCAAAAGTGCATATACTTGACTATTTCAGAGCATTCATATTTTGACTGATTAAAAATTAAGTTCTCCTACCACAGAGGAAATATTCAGTGACAGTTTTATCACAAAAGTTCCCCTAATGTCCGAGAACTTTAGTGCACAGCTTCAATACCAGGATTAGGAAGAGGACACATTGTTAAATATTAAAATTTAATTTAATTTAATAAATTTGCCTTCTGTTTCAATGACATTCTTCTCAGTACAGTAATTACAGAAAGAACATCGAAAACATAACAATTCACACGTTCATGAGTGGTTAAGGGAAAATTTCTATAAGTTATCATGGCCCAAACAGGGTCAGAAAATTGAAATGTAAACTGAATATACAGACTAAAACTCAACAAATGGTATTTTTCATAGAAAATTGTGAATTTAAAGCTGAGTACTAGACGTTGTAAAGATAAAATGGTGACTACTATGACTACGAATACATTACCCTTGACATCCAGCCATACAAAAAACACTAAGAGGCATAATACTCATGACACCTTTCCACAAATCATTAATGCTTCCAGCTGAAAACACTTGCGTGTTAAAACTGAAGCAGTATATTAAGTATAGTTTCAGATAATATAACAAACTGTACCAGATCTTTTCTCTCATACAGCGTCAAAGGCATATTACAGTATATCCATGAACCAATAGAGATTCTGAATTGTTCTTAATGCATCTCAATTTGCCAACAGTAAAACATCTGTTATTTCAGATAAAAATTATTTACAAAGACTAGAATTAAAATATAAAACTACTTACTGGTTTTTTCCCAACAATTGTTGACTGTACCTTCATAACTTGAGTAACATGGTCAGATCCAGGTTTGAACTCATTGGCTTTCACTCTTTCATATATACCAACAAGTATATCACGGTCTATATCTGCTCCATCATCAATGCCTACAAATATGAAAAAGTACAGTAATATTTAAAAAAAACTCATTAAGAATGGCTAAAGTAACAGCCATGAGCATATATTATATTTTAAAAGGAAGTATATACCTGCCAAAACACACACTAGATAAAGTACCAACAACAAATAAATGAAAATTTTAATATTTTCAATTGCAGAGATCAAGAACAAATGGAAAAGGGTAAAAGACTAGGTTTGTTATCCAGAATTTCTGGTATGAAGACGTGTCCTTGTTTATTCAGTTTCATACCCAGAGTATTAGGCACAGTGGACAATCATCAATTTGCTTCTACAGTTTCACAACCCACATTTTGATATATTGTTATGTACACGTTACTTTATGATCAACATTTACTGACAGGAACAGAAGGCAGTAGACATTGCCAAGTTTAACTAATTTCCAGTTACTTCACTGGAGTAAAAAGGGGAAATATACTTAAAAAATTATAAAATCAAAATCTTAACACCCACATAAGGCACGAATGATGACCACAACATCACAATATTTGGTTCATGTTATTCATCAACTGGAACTATGGTGCTACAGAAAGACATATCATATTTTAAGTGAACACCCCACACTTGCCTAGGCAGATGGAGAAAAACCTGCGTGAAGTGAACATTAGAATATGAAATAGAAAAAGAAGTTTATGCATAGGCCATCAGGTGCTATGCAAGAAATACGTATGTATTCATCCACAATGAAAAATTAGTGATTCTCCAGCAAGGCTACCTACCTGTTGCAAACAAAAAATATCTGTGATAATAGCAGACTGGCACATTTCCAGTTCATAACATGTACAAGCATGAAAAAATTTTAACTTCACTGCTTTTAATTCTTCTCTAGCACATCTTCAAGAAACTTCCCCCCCCCCCCCCCCCACACCCCCCCAAAAAAAAAAACAAAGATGGGATTTGCATGGTCTAAATTGTGTATATCATATACTACACAGATCTTACCTCGAAGATTTTTAATAAAATCCTCCAATTTCATGCGCCTTTCAGGTTTTAAATTTGGTGTATGGAGATCTGTATTTAGCATTATTATAGCAAAGGCCAGAACAAAGACAGTGTCTGGACTTCGAAATCCTGCAACCACATCTCGATCACACTGACAATAGCGCTGACCAAACACTTCCATTAACCTCTCAATCTTCTGTGCCTCCCCTGGCATTCGAAAATAAGTCTGAAACTTGCGTAGTGCTACATCCACCTGCACTCCTGAGAGGTCCAACTCTTGGGAGAAACATCTGTAAAAATCATACACATATCATTCAATATGAAGTACTACATATGACTGAATAACATTGCTTACAGCCACCAACAACTTCTATTTACTGCAATGCCAAGCATCATGACTTGTCTATTACACACTTTTCCTTTCACTTTTATGATTCATTCATTCATTTCATGGTGTTCTTTATTTACTCATTTTCTCTTTCATTCTTTCATTCATTTTGCTAATAAAGTTAATATTAGATGGGTACAAGCAGGCATCATTTTATACTCTTACACTGAATAGTATATTATGTGGAAATCTGCAGACAAACCAAAATTCAATCTGTTCACAAATCTCCAATTTCAATTCTTTGAACCCTATGATAACATGACTTACAAAATCCTCTGTACTATGGTATGAATCAAACAATGACAAATGTGTTTTAAATTCTTTATTAGCCTCTGGTTCTGTACGGGTGTGAAACTTGGTCTCTGACATTAAGGGAGGAACATAGACTGAGGGTGTTTGAGAACAGGGTGTTGAGGAGAATATTTGGACGAAACAGAGATGAAGTGACAGGAGGTTGGAGAAAACTGCATAATGAGGAGCTTCATAACTTGTACTCTTCTCCAAGTATAATTAGAATGATCAAGTCAAGGAGGATGAGGTGGGCAGGTCATGTAGCATGAATGGGGGGGGGTAATGCATATAGGATATTGGTGGGAAAGCCAGAAGGAAAGAGACCGCAGGGAAGACCAAGGCATATGTGGGTTAACAATATTAAAATGGATCTTGGAGAGATAGCATGGGATGGTATGGACTGGATAGATCTGGCTCAGGATATGGACCAGTGGAGGGCTCTTGTGAACACAGTGATGAACCTTCGGGTTCCATAAAATGCTGAGAAATTCTTGAGTAGCTGCAGAATTGGCGGCTCCTCAAGAAGGGCTCAGCTCCATGAGTAAATAAGTAAGTAAGTATTAGCCAGGGATAGCCATAACCTTCCAACAAAAAGTTCTTTAAAGAACTCTGTTCTGAAAAATGTTCCCCGTAATAGGAAAAGAAATGTGGAACGGTCAACAAAAACTTCTGATCATTTCAAATACAGCTATAAGGGTCAATGTGAAACATAACATTATTTTTGCAGAAATTAAGGAAATATAAATAAAACATCACAGAAGCTAGCCTCTGAGGATTCTAGGCATAAACTATTCAAGTATGACAACTACACAGTGATAGAAAAAGCATTTGTGCCATAAAGATATATTTGCGATGGGTTCTGGATGGAGATAATTCATAAAATAGTAGGGTCAAGAATTTTCTCCTCTCCACATCGTGCAGACCAGTTCAGGGGTCCACGAAACCTCCTATCCAATGAGTATCAGGGGCTCTTTTCCCAGGGGTAAAGCGGCCGGTACGAGAAGCTGACCACTCCCCTCCAACTAGGGCCAAGGTCAAGAAAATGTGGATCTATACATTCACTCTCCCTTACGCCTTCATGGCATAGTGCCTAATTAGGTAAGCACAGGGAAAACTTTAACTTTTTTTTACCTTTATTACGTACTTACACAGACACAGGGATATGCTTATGCATACATACTCGTACAAACTTTGATTGTGCCACCCATTTCAATTACCAGCAATGAGGGGTATAAGCAAACATGTTAGATACGACTCTGTGACTATGTGATAAAGGTAAAAGGTAAAAAGGTAAAGCTATCGATACGACTCTGTGACTATGTGATAAAGGTAAAAGGTAAAAAGGTAAAGCTATCCATGTAACAGACCATGGAGGGCCCTATGGTTGTGAGATGACAAGGTCCCACATTTTCTAGGCAACCAGGTCGTGGATGGCGGTGAAGTTGTCAGCCTTACGCACCAGTGACCTTTTACCCACGGGAGGTTGAGTCAACAGCAGGGCCATAGTGTGGCTAGAAGGATTAGGTCAACTGAAAAATCCAATGACCTCATCAGGAATAAAACCTGCAAACCTTCAGGCTTTTACTGTAATACCTCAACCAACCATGCTACTGCACGCCATAACTATGTGATACAGATAAATAATCTGTATATATAATTCAAAATCTATGTAACACATAATTGAATACACCTGTGGGGTTTTTGTTTTGTCGTTACTTCAATGACAACCCACTTCTTCGGAACAGTTTTGTAGGTCCTGAAAAGGACCGCTGGTTGCTGAGATGCTTGACTAGTGAGGTAGTGTGGCGCGCACCGGTAGGAAGGGATGTTGGTTGCGGTGTGTTGAGGCGGCTGAGTCAGTTGACTGGCCGCAGTGCGGCTGTTGCTGGAGGTTGCTTGGTTGCTTGGTCGCTGGAAAAGGTTTGCTTGCTGAGTGCGGTCACAGGAGTGGAGGGGCGGTAGCTATGCCAGTTGCCAAGTGTGTCGGGCATGACTACCAGCGAATTGAGGCGGCTGAGTTGCCCAATGAGTCGGGTGTGAGACCGCTGGACAGCCGAGGCAGTCGTGCCTGGCACAGTGAAGTGCCGATGCCTCCGAAGACCGAGCGCTGGCAACGAAGACTGCTGATCAAAGACTGACTGTTGACTGACTACTTGCGAGCTTGTGCTCCGCCTTTTATACAATGCGTGATGGTGGAACAAAAATTTGCTGAGCGCTGGTTGGCTAGCGCGCATAATGATGTGGATGCGGGCTAGCAGCAAGCGCTGTATAAATGCGGATGTTGGAAGCAATTTGATTGGTTAGTGCGCATGATGGTGAAAAAGTGAGCACTATAGAAATAGCGTGATATGTGGGATGTTCCCACACACCAATTCCTCACCTATGTAGAAGAATCATTCCTTAAAACAACCACATTCACCTATGACATACTTTTCTTGTGTGTTTTTCAACATTGCTTTTGGTCAACAAGACTACACAGCATCAGATGGTAAGAAGATGAATGATGATTTGGAAAGGATTGGAAGAAAGTGTCACAGCTTAGTTAAGGAACTATCATGTCACTTGCCTTGAATGACTCAGAAAAACCACGAAATACTTCAGTCAGTCTATAGCCAGTATCCTGGCTGAGAATAAAACACAGTGCTTTCCTAATACATGTCTACAGCATTACCTCCAGATTAACCTGTCTTGTCAAAAACAAGTTCAATGAAAATAAGGAAAAATATGGCAAATCTAAATGCAATGTAGTCCTGCAGGAAGAAAGTGAATTGGTATGAAGAGACTATAAACAGAACATGGAAAATGCACAGCCAATGCCATCCTGTATCTTATCTGTACAATAACGGTAATCTCTTGCATCATTGAAAAATGATCTTCAAGAGAAAAACCAGGTAATAAGAAAGATACATTATCCAAAAGTACATGAACAAAGGAATTCCTGCACCTTGTACCAAATTCAGAGGTGCATATTATTACTGTCACTGCCAAAAAAGAAATTCTTAAAATACTGAAAGAGGTAATAAAATTTAACTTACTCAAGCACAGCCATGTTGAAAGGACTCTGTAAGTTGCCTAAGTATTCCCCTATCATCTGCTTACTCAGTCCTTTTCTTGATATCAGGAACCTTGCAACTCCCTGGGGCGAATTTTCAAGAAAGCCACGACGAATAAGGTAGGCAATTCCCCTTTCAGGTTTTTTATTGAAAAGATTGAGGCCTACTCTATACTGACGTTTCCTCACTGTCTCTGAAACCTGTAAGGAGCAGTTTTAATAAACCTAAGTCTCATATGTGTACATGAACATATGTACATATGTATGTATGTAAGCATGCATGCATGTATGTACATATCTGATATGTAGGCATGTGAAATTTTTTCAGCTGTTACATGCCTGTACACATACTGGCAAACTTGTTGAAAGTTGAAAATCTACCGATGTGGTACGTGTTTCAACCTTGAGGCTAAAACTAGGCACAAGAGTAGCAGTAAACATATTTTTAGAGGAAAAAACAAACACACACATAGATATTTTTAAAAGAGATATTCTGAGCTGTCACACTTTGTAACAAACTGATAAGTATCAAGGTCCATCAAGTGGAAAAAATAATATTTAATAAAGCCTTTACATGTTTCAGCCACTATTGGACATCATTAGAAGGCAAAACAAACACTACAAAGGAGACATAACTGAATCTTTAGCATTTATTTATCTTTTCGGATAAGATTTGTTGAATTTTTAAGAACTCACCTAAGTGCTGCATACAAGCTGAATTTCACTGCCACATAAAACAAGTTTTCTCAGTACAGTACTTATCAAATGTGCTAAATTCAGAATATTATTTAATTAACATTTTCTGACTGTCAATACTGTGTTTGTATTTATTACAGCACAAAATATATCCTGATTAATACACCATTAAACAGAGAAGTTAAACGTTTGTTGTTTAATTTATCTATTACATGTAACATAATAAATGGCTATAAAATTAATATACCCACAACCAATGATGTGGAAATGCTACTGTAAACGGAATGGAATGCGGTGTAGTTTGGTACATATGTGCCAAGGTTGCAGGGGAACCAATGGCCATGGTCTTCAGCACTGACAAGCGTTACTGCTCACTATACAGCATTACACCCCAGAAGACCATAATCTTATTGCTGCTGTAAGTATCTCAAATCTCCCAGTGACACTCATCTACCGTGAAGATGGAACTAGCAGGTTTATATATTTATATATTAAGTCACTTTTATGCCATTTCATGATAATATAGTTTTCATGTTCTTACATAGGTGGCATCTGTATGTTTGAAATTGTGCCATCTGAAGGACAAATATGTAACTCAGTTCACTGTTTTGACAGAGAAAAGAGGGAAGAAGATAACGGTAGAAAAAAGACACTGAAGGATGAAGATACATAAAAAATTATTCCTTCTTGAATTTTCATAAGGTCCTTTCCACAAGTATGAACACACAGTAATATAAAATACAGCAGTCTAGAAAGATTAAATCTATTTTAATTAACGGCTTTACAGTCACTTTTCATTTGACTAATTAATATGACATGCACTCTATATTTCAAACATTTTCCAATAATAAGAGCTACCAAAATGTGAATAAAGTTTTCATATACCTACACTACTGAAACATGAAAATTTTAAACTAGTGAAATGATACCTTATACATAGTATGTTGTCCCTGGGCTTCTACATGATCTTGCAATGGAAGCTGATATGCTGCATTTGTATGTGAGCGGCTCAGTTCTTTACTGGAAGGTTCCGATGACACTTCTTGATGATCGGGTGAGTTTGACTGAAGAAAAAACTAATTACTAACTCTTCCTTCAATAGTTAACATGGAAGACTACATACATAAATTTACATATAAAATGCCCTGTAACTATGAAATTCATACACACAAGAACGTTCATACAACTGTCACTACAGTTGACAGTGTTTATATGTATTTATTAATTGATTAATTTATTTGTTTACTTAAAGATGGTATCAATAACTCATGACCACAGACCATAAAATGACTGGATAATAGGTAAAGGTAAAAAAAATAAAGCTGTCAGGCTAGAGCTAGCTAGGTAGACCCCCAGAATCATTCTAAATGTAACAAGGGATTAATAAAACACAAAACAAGCTTCAGAATTTGTATTCTTTACCTAGTAATGTCTGTCTGATTAAATCAGGGACATGTAGCATACATACACAGGGAACACAAATTCTTTAAAATATCTGATAAAACTTAATGGATAGACACCACTCGAAGGACCAAGGTGTAGGCCCATACGGTGGGATTAAAATGGATCTCAGATTATGAAGAAGTAAACGTTAACAACGGCAGTTCAGGATAAAATTCAATGGTACCATTCTGTGATAGCAGTGATGAATTTTTCACTTATTAACTAAAGAGAATTCCCTGACCAAACTACTGAAGAAAGATGTCATGTTAATCAGTGAGATGATGACGATTCAATACAACATGCACAAATACTGCAAAATTCATAAATGAACCTATTATATTTACATTTCCCAGCTGTTTACAAGCATGTGAATGCTTAATTTTTCTACAGGTGACTGAGAACCAGTTCTTATAAGCAAACACAATTTCCAGATCTGTAAGATCAAAATCAGTTATCAGTGAAAACTTATAAAATCTACTGGCTTCATTTACCTGGCCTTTCCGTTTCCATATTGGAGAACATCTATGGTTACTGTCTTCTAAATTCTCACATGTAACTCTGTCAGTAGAAAGGCTGCTATCACTTCCTGAAGACTGAACACTAGATAAACTCCCATTTTCCCTTGTCTTATTCAGGCCATTGGCTCGAAGAGATCTTGTTTCTGTCGATCGGGAAGAGATGGATGAAGTTCTTTTTGGCACCTCTGGAGGTACTTTCTGCCCTTGGCACCATGGTCTCTGTGGTGGGGTCCCTGATTTTGATGTCCAACTCTCTTGTCTATTCCAAGGTGCATTATTTTGGTGAAGTGGTGATGTGGCAATGGTTCGACGTAATGATGAGTCTCGATTCAGAGCACTGTCCTGTCCAAACTACAATTAAATGACAATTGTCACTTGGGCAGCAGTTGATTCAACAGATTAATGTGCATTATCTATTTATTTCTGTGTATATACCTTGTGTGTACTCAACACAAATATTTCAAACAGCACACAAATAACGTAACGTAAAAGTAAAAAAGTAAAGGTACCCCTGTAACAGGCCGTGGAGGCCCATAGGGTTGTGAGATGTTGAGGTTCCCACATTTTCTAGACAATTGGCTCATAGATGGCATCCTTTACCCCCAAGAATATTCCTGGTACTCATTTCTGTTAGAGGTTGAGTCAACCCCAGGGCCATAGTATGGCTGGAAGGATTAGGTCAACTGAAAAAAATTCAATGACCTCAACGGGACTTGAACCTGCAACTGTAGCATAGTGCCTCAACCAACTATGCTACGGCATCTAAAATAATTTAAAAATTGTAATTTACTCTTACCACTTAATCTGAACATAAAATAAGTCTGTATTTCAGCATCCTGTTGCAAATCTTTAACCAAACATCTATGTATTCACAGTCGGTCTATAATGCAACAATTGTTTATTCGCCATTTAACACTCAACACAACATGTTTTGGCCATAGATGGCCATCTTCAGGTGTTTTAATGCATCCAACTGTTACACTCTTCTGAAGCAGACAACACCACTTATGAAGTGGAATAGGATTTTACAAAAAATTTTAATAGAAAATTATAATGGATTTAAACTAATTACTTATGTTATTTTAAGTGGATTGCAACGTACGAGTTTAGCACACTTCAGAACAGTGTAACAGTTGGACACATTAAAACAACTGAAGATGGGCATCTATAGCCAAAACACGTTGTGTTGAGTGTTAAAACGTGAATAAAACAATTATTGCATTATAGACAGATTGTGAATACATATACCTTCCGATAAAATTAGTCAAGTAGTCTGAAATCTTTGTTAACCACTTGAATTTCCATTGTGTCACTGGACTGCCATTAAACAGTGTGAGTACATGCACCAAGGGCGTCTAGTGTATTTGTAATGTGTTTCATAGAATGAAGATGTAGGAACCCATGTAGATGACATTCCAAACTGAAACAGATCTAATAAGTTGTTTTACTGACAGTGGAGAGAAAGGACAGACTAGTCATACATACAGTACAAAATGGATGGAAGTATCTAAATAAAGTACCCACAGAATTAAATATTTGGAAGAAAGATATTCATTTTAAGGAATAACTTCAACACACATGTGCATTCACACACACACACACACAGAATGGGAATTAAACTGGAAGATGCAGAATAGGAATTTGAGTCCCTGAGGCTGAGATACCTCTCAAAAGTTGCTTGCTTTTTACTAACACAATTCCTGCCACTTGAAGTGCATCAGGAGCATGTGTAAGCTGCAGGTGCTGATGACTCACATGCATGGTACTGTGGTATCAGTGGGTTTGCCAATCTGAACTTGTCAGCATTGTTATTGTATTTCTTCTTGCTAGAGCAGTATTCAGGTTGAGGTTCAAGGTGTGTATCGTCCTGCTTTTTATCCCAGTGATTTTCGTCTCTATAAACCATGACAGACAAAACTAAACTGATGATTGTTGTAACTGAACTCAGCGTCTTCCATGAACAGAACTACCACAACCTGCCACAGCAAAAACTTAAGAATAATACAATTTTTTATTTGTTAGAAACAATATCTGAAAATACTGACAGCAAATTTTAGTGACTGTGAAAGTGAATGTGACTCATCTGCAACAAGGGAAATTATTTCTTCCCATCCTATTTGAAGTGTCCAACTCAAACCATATCTAGTCTCATGAATCCTAAATTGTGAAAAATATTGACTTTACTGGTGTATGTGGACTGAAGACTATAACAGCTGGTGGAATGGATTCTACAATTCTTTTCAGCTTGTTTGTCAGTGACAAGTTCTATGATCTTAGCATACTTATGCTGTAGAAACAGGTCTGCCTGGAGTTGAGGAGAAGTCAGAATGATTGGTTTAAAAGATGTTATCATAGCAGAAAGGAAAGTATTTCTGGATTTTTTGTGGGACATACGTAAAATCCAAAAGCCTTACCTCCAAGATAATTAGAAAATTGACAAATTTTTCAAAATGGAGTGTCCTTCATGTATTGTTGCAATAATTTTTTCATTCTATGATGCCTCCATTTTACAATAAAACCAAAGCCTGGAAAAGCGATTGCTGATAGGCCCCTATAAGACCCATTCAACAATACTAGTGATAGTGTGTACTTCCTGGTGAAGGAAGTTTCACAGAATGAATCAGTGGCTCTGTGGAGAGGATGACTAGTTTTCAGGCGGTAAATCAAAGATAATTACAAATATGGAATAGAACTATACATTCTGACCAAAGAAAGTGGAATGATTCTTCATGTCTTTATGTACACAGGACAAGTTGATAATCTGGGTGACAAGGGAACCTGGACAAATATACTAATGAAATTAACTGATGGGAGGATAAACATCACTATATATAAATAACATTACCTCCAGATATAGCCTGTCATTATAATTGCTACATTCACTGGGACATTATGTGTTGGCTGTAGAAATAGCCCCACACAAGTGACTAAATGAAAGCTACAACAGGGTGAACATCATAGTTAGTATGCCAATGACCTGGCTGTGACATGGTGTAAGAGCAAATGAGATATTCCCTTCAGCTCAACAGAATTTGAAGTGGTTATGGTTGACACAACTAACAACTAAGATTAAACAGCGAAGCAGTCAAAAGCAATACAATAAATGCATGACACGTTGATTGGCAAGACCAAATTCCTTCATATTATCCTAGTGATAGAAACAGAATGGTACAAGAACATAAAGGTATGTGTAATTCAAATGATAATGCTAAAGGCAAACAACCTGCACTTCAGATACTCTGGGGAAAAACTGTTTTTATACAATTCCAGACTCTGTTATACTTGGCAGCTACTGACTTCTCCATACCCCGACAATGGATCCCAAATCACCTGAAGCAACAAATTATCTGGCAGCAGAGTGAAAAGCAAATAAGAAAGAGTAAAAACAACCATTATTACAAGTTCATCCTGTCCACTGTCCCTACAAGCTGAGACAATGGCCCCCTACCCTTCCCTCCTTGACTGTTTTAGACCAAAATCTATATAACTTGAACACCTACTCTCCCTATTAATGTTCATGCTGAAGAAGGACGCACCATTACTTCCAAAATATCTGCTCGCATCCACACAACACAAAGACCAAAGTTCAGAATCAACATCAACAATTTGTTATTTTCATTTGTCATAAACCAATATGGACAATTTTGAAGGTTCTATTGACAAAAATGAAAACATAACATGGTACAGCTGTTATCTGTTGCATCATATGCTACAGAAAACCACAAAAAAAAAGGCATTTTTTTCTGAGGAAAGTAACATGCTTATTTCTTTTATTGCTAGTGGGGTGGGACTAAGTCCCTTGTACTGCGGCCACTTCTGGCCTATTGTACCTGCCCCAAATGACAGGTGAGGGTGATTGTGGAGCAATTGGTGGAATGAAGATTGGCAGGGGAACTGAAGTACTTGGAGAAAACCTGCCACAGCGCCACTTTGTCCACCACAAATCCCACTTGACTAGACCCAGGATTGAACACGGGCCGCCGCGGTGGAAAGCCAGAGACTGACCGCTTGAGCTATGGCGCGGCCCAAGTTATGCACTTAACTAAGGTGGAAGCAAATGTGTTAATACCTCTCTACAAACACTCTATGAATATACATAGTGGTTGATATGGAAAGAGTAACTGCCACTAAGCACCAAAGCAAGTAAATATTTGATAATGACTATCCAAGATGGGACAAAATTTTGAAGAACTGCAAAAAGGATGATAAAATTAAACTTCTATAAGAAATTCCATCAAATATTCCATCCAATAATATTTACCACTGCTAATATGCACAGTGTTGTGCTTACAACTCAGCACTGTGAAAATATAATAATGAAATAGATACAGTCATGAATTAAATTTTTAACACTGAAAAAATTTTAACAAAGAGCTTTAGGAAAGTTATATAACATGCTAATAACAGTGTAAATAATTCAACACTCAGACTTATCTTGTATACACCACATACACGTATTTATGTATAGGTATACCTTGGCTTACATGTCTCCAGTCTGCATGTTCTTGTATACTCATTCTTGGAAATATCTACAACTTACATAATGCGTCTTTATTTATACACATGTGTATTTTTAAAAAAAAGGCCATGAAGATGAAAGAGAAAAGATGCTAAATTACAAGAAAAAAGTTAAATTCCCACAACCTCAGAAATTAAAGATAACCAAGAATCAGATGAAGCCTCTCTGTTGATACTATTTCCTCCATTTCCTGCACTAATCTCTAGAGGTCTCTAATATCCTTCCTGTCAGCCAATTTCAGTATCATTCTGGGCAAATGCCAATAATATAGTAATTATGTATGATTTGTAATGTAAAATTTATTATTTAATGTCATATGAATATGTTTAGATGCCTTTAAATGTCATTTCACTCTGGCATAACCAAGGGATCATAATCACCTACAGAATATTCAACTGCAGCTTGTGAGAGTGCAATGGCAGTTTACTGTGTGATCACTTCCCTTGCACTGGGCACTGAGTCTCTCTATTTATTAAACAGAACCTCATTACTGATTAGCAAAAACTTGCCTTATTTTATACAAATTCATGGAACTAACCCCGTTCTGCTTTCGAACATCCCTTGCAGCACACAAACATGTTTTGCGACATATTCTGAATTTCTGAAGTGAATGATATGAAGTGCAACAACAGCACACCATCCTACTACTTGTTCAATGAGACGAGAATTTTCTTCACTCCACATTCATATATACTACAAATAAGACGAGCAATACAGTAATGAAGGTAAACAACAAACAGACTGTACAGGATATTTTGTCTGTAATGACCATGGAACTTCCCGACATAAGTATGACTTCTTTGCATGGTCAACACACCTGGTATGATCAGCATGTGAATGTTCTGCTAGTTCAGGTCTCTGTATCCTCAGGTTTGTATCAGTTACTACTGCAATGGGGCATACAATTCATAAGCGACTTCACACAGTCAGATCCTTCGTAAGAAAGAAAAGTTACAGAAAGGACATTTGAAGGTTCATTTCTAATACCATCGGGGAATAAATTCCACAAAGTCATGTGTAACGAAACTTGTCAAAATGAAGGATCACAGGTTGTTTGTAATTAAAAGAAACAATTCAACAAGGCAGTAGTAACATAACAAAACAAAACACTTAAGATATTCAAGCATGGTTACAGGTCTGGACTCACAAATTATTAAGACACATGGCATGGGAAACGGGTTTTGCTGGGATCTGTGTTCAGAGGCACACTCACTCACTCACTCATTCACTCATGGAGCTGAGCCCTTCTTGATAGGCCGCCGATTGTGCAGACACTCAAGAACTTCCCAGCATATTATAAGACCAGAAGGCTCATTACCAAATCCACAAGAACCCTCCATTGGTCCCTATCCTGAGCCAGATCAATCCAATCCATACCATCCCATCCTATCTCTCTAAGATCCATTTTAATATTGTTCACCCACCTATGCCTTGGTCTTCCCAGTGGTCGCTTTCCTTCTGGCTTTCCCACCAATATCCTACATGCATTCCTCTTCTCCCCATTTGTGATATATGCCCTGTCCATCTCATCCTCATTGATTTGATCATTTTAATTATACTTGGAAAAGAATACAAGTTATGAAGCTCCTCATTATGAAGTTTTCTCCAGCCTCCTGTCACTTCATCTCTCATTGGTCCAAATATTCTCAACACCTCGTTATCAAACACCCTCAGTCTATGTTCCTCCTTTAATGTAAGAGACCAAGTTTCACGGCCATACAGAACCACAGCCAAGAAATTATAGTTTTGTATATTCTAATTTTTATGTTTTTGGACAGCAGATGAGAAGACAAAAGTTTCTGTACTGAATGGTAGCAAGCATTACCCGAGTTCAATCTCCTCTTAATTTCCTCCTGAATCCGGTTTTGACTTGTTATCGCCATTCCCAAATATTCCCATTTTGGTGACGAGATAGTAATATATAATTATTTTTCCTTGTGTTTACTTCTAGACCAACCTCCTTATTAGCATCAGTTAAAGTTTGTGTGTTTCTCTTTGTAGTTATCTACATCATTAGTACAGACCAACAGCTGATGTATCCCATTTAATTTCAGTCTCATCTGGTTTTCTTGGACCTTCCCAATGGCATATTCTAAGACAAAGTTGAAAAGGAGTGGCGATAAAGCATCTCCTTGTTGTAGACCATTTTGGATAGGAAAATTGTCATGCAAATGTTTACCTATATGGAATTTCCCACACATTTTGATTAAACACATTTTAATCAGCCTGACTAGTTTCATGGGTATCCCAAAATCTATGAGAATATTGTATAATACTTCCCTCCGAACTGAATCATAGGCTTTCTTAAAGTCTATGAATAGGTGATATACTGTCTCATTGTACTCATATTTTTTCTCCAGTATCTGACGAATGCAAAATATCTGGTAAGTAGTTGATCTGTTACATCAAAACCCACACTGATGATCCCAATAATTTCATCTATATATGGAATTAACCTTGAGACAAGGATATAGGATATAATTTTGTATGAAATTGATAGCAGTGATATCCTACGGTAATTATTACAGTCAGTTTTATCACCCTTCTTGAGAACTGGTACAATAATAGACTCCTTCCATTGATCAGGCAATTTTTCCTTATTCCAAATAGAATTAATTAGCTTATGGAACTTAGAACATAATATTTCACTTCCTGATTGAGTAAGTTCTGCCAGAATTTTGTCACTAACTGGCGATTTATACCTTTTCAATTTTGCAATAGCAATTTCAAACTCAAAAGGGCTAGAATCAGGTATTAACGGCTCAGCTGTATATATTTGTATCTGCCTAACATCATTGACCCCATGTACATTCAATAACTAAGAGAAGCAGTTCTTCCACCTATTGAAAATGTTGAGGGAATCTGCAAGCAGATCACCATTCTCATCCTTCACTAAGTTACTTCTCGGTTGCTAACCCCTCTTAGTCATTTATTTCTCTATATAAGTCTCTAATGCTCTTGTTCTTACCCTTTGTTGTAAGCTCATCAATTTTGTCTTTCAGATATTCCCTCTTTTTACTCCTGAAATGCCTGCTGGTTTCATGTCTTATATTGTTCAGATTATCCTTGTTTATTTCGCTGGGATCCTGTAACCACTGCAGTTTGGCTCCTTACCCTCTATCTCATTTAATTTCTTGAGAGTGAATCTCTCCATATGAACTCTGTGCTTTATTTGCTTACTCACTGCCAGTATTTCCTTAAACTTTGCCACCACCAGGTAGTCATCAGTACCACAATCTGCTGCCCTGAATGATCAGACATCAAGTATATTTGACTGTTGTCTTCTATCTATCAAAATATGGTCAACTTCATTTTGTGTCTTCCCATCAGATGTCCAAGTAAATTTATGAATGTAACAATGTGGGAACATTGTACTTCTGATAGTAAGATTTTTTTATGTGACAAAGTTTACTACTGTGACTCCACTTTGATTACTAATTTTGGGCAAACTCTCATTCTCAATCATTGGTTTGAAAAATGTCTTCCCTGCCTACTTTGGCACTTAAATCTCCTAACAAAATTTTCATATGGTACTTCGGGAATTTACCAAATATAAGTTCCACTTCTTTGCGGAACATGTCCTTTATATCATCAATTTTACCTTCCATTGGGGCATGAACATTCTGAATGATATCACACCAGCGACCTCTTAGTATTATGTACCCTATCACTAATGAACTCTACCCTCATAACTGCTGATATTATGCTCTTATGTAAGAAAAAACCTAGGTTCAGAGCCACAAGGCTAATAAAATTCTGCCTGTATAAATTACTTATGTGGATGAGCTTAAGTAATCAGAATATACAGCAACAATTCACTTCTGCAATTGGCTAATGCAAAGTGGCAGCAGTGGTGTGTTCTGTAAGGCCATGGTCAATTATTCACTTCAGAACATATAATGAAACTTGTTTACAGTCTGTGAGGCATGCTTGAAAGCAGGGCTGATTTCTAAGAGTTCTTACAAAATATGGTAGTTCTGAGTTACCTCTTTATAGTAGCCAGTAGAAAAATCAGTAATAACGTTCCATTTGCATAGAAAGAGAAAGCACTCACTGGAGGGGAAATGCCTGTGCTATTCCCCCTCTGGTCACACAGTAAACTATTATAGTGCCATCACGAAAAGCAAGTTTCTGTCTTAACTGACCGTCCTGTGATTTATCAGTGAGAAATGTCCATTCTGGAATGTAACCACGTTTTTAACATAGAGTCTACAGTAAAATGTTTCAATAAATGAGTTTTGCTTTACAAATTATTATACAGGAATGCAACTACAGTGTACTCGAAAATCGCAGTATACCTGCATTGCAAGAACTGTCTGTGCTATTTGGGATATAAGTAAATAGTGTTTGCTGTACTGGCTGCTGTCACATCAGTACTGACATCTAGCAGTGGTCACAACTAAGCAAGCAGTGTGTGTTCATCTATATCAAAAGATGTTCTTACTGCAGGCTGACATCACAGATTCATGCTGTGATTCCTAGGACATCTTTTAGATGCACTCGGTGTAGGAAATAGCCATAAGATATTCAGCTTTACAGGTAATATACTCCACTGTAAAACATGAAAATTTTTTCAGCCAAAGGAAATTACAATTAAATAATTTAAAAACAATTACAGGGATATAGCATTTAAATCTAAGTAAAATGAAATGCTCAGCAAGTAGAAAATGCACAACACTGAAAATGCATATAAGCAAAATTTTGAAATTCTGAATGTCCCCCAACTGTCAAATAATTTGGGGGGTTACTCACCTCACCACTTTCCGAGAATGCCTCCTGTGGCATGTAGTAGTGCGTTGTGTCCCAGAAGTGTTTAGGGCCATTATAGGAAGGGCATGGCGCCAATGATGTGGGGGTGTAGTAATCCAACTGGACATTGAAATGAGCCGTATCACAGCGACTAGACTGACTCCTTGGTAGAGGGAGACTGTCAATGTTCCGCCGTTCTCGCATCGACATGGAGCGTAGTGGCAGGGGGCGGGTAGTGACATGAGACTGTGGGGAACAATTTTGCCGTAACTCTTGAGACAAGCCTGCAAAATTGTTTCTGATAACCAGTTCACTGTCTACAAATCGGGCGCAAACCTCATATGAAGTGTGTAGTCTCCGGCTAAGTCGTTTCTCAGCTTTAGCCATTGCAGTGATTGCAGCGAATTTCTTCAGTAGTGTGTAGCGACGGAATGCCCTCTGGATTGTAAGAGCTGCATTACGAGCCTTCACACCACCGTATTTCCGCTCCAGCATCTCAATTTGTTTTTCTAACAAATCTTGTGAGAGTTCATACCTGAAAAGTGTAATGATATGAAAATAAACTGATTTACATGCATGTAAGTGAAAACTTACAACTATGCAATATGAAACAGCAAATTATGCAATTCTAGAGAACAACTGGGAGATAATGCTGTATGTGCAACAGGAATTATGAAACAGATAAGATTAAAATGACCATATCAGTATCACATAATCTATATTATCAAACTAAAAACTGAACTCTCAATTACTCTGCATTATATTAAACTCAGTTATAATACTGGTTATAAATGTCTTCTTCATGTTGTCATCAAGGATACACACATTTTAAGAAAAAAGTTACATTAAAAGCAATCCTTCTTAATAAATGTCAGAAACCACCTACTAAATAAAGTAAAAGTAAAAATATCTACTCACGTAGTTTGGACCCGAGATCTTTTGAGCACATCTCCACTTTCTCGAACGGAACCTTTCTTGTGGAGGCCTTGTCCCCTGCTGGACAAATGTGAGTTTCCAAGACTGCATGGGGACCGCTCTGATGTTTGAGGATAACTGAAAATGAAAGAATATCACAGTACTTCAAAATATCAACTAACGATTCCTTTACAGCGCTGTTTTCTTCATTAGGGCACTGTGTTGTCTGGTAGATAGGTACCAGCATTTTGGAGGAAAATACTACCTCCATCTTC
>NW_019731223.1:1775475-1844595 GCF_002891405.2 Cryptotermes secundus | reverse complement strand
CGTTGTTGTTTTTTGTCTTTTTATATACCGGACGATGGGTGAAGTCCAAAATAAGCCAAAAGAAGTACAGTATACACCATCGTCAGAATCCTTTCAAGTCTACCAGTGATAAAATCTGCAAACTGCAAAAAAAATTACAAGATAATAAAAAGAAAAACTGTAGAAGACTTTTAAAGGAGAAACACACATTTTCATACATCCGTTACAAGAGGAGTTGAATAGTAAGATTCATGCAATGTCCACATTTACCCTCAGAAAACACACCACTAGGTCACCTAAAGAGTCGGTGAACCTCAATATACATGTATTTTAAACATTATAATGATGATTAAGTCCCCCTTTCCTCTAATAATATTCACACTAAAAATTTTCAGACAATTTAAATCTACATCTTATTCCTGGAATATGACATGTTATTTTGAAGAAACAGCATTTGATTTGATGTACATGTGAAAAATCAGGGGCTGACAGAAGTAATGTTGGTCTAATACTGTACCTGCAAAGAGTACAAGTTATGAAACTCCTCTTTATGTACTTTTCTTCAATCTCCTGTAACTTCATCTTTTTTCAATCCAAATATTCTCAACACCCCATTCTCAAACACCCTCAGTCTATGTTCCTCCCTTAATGCCAGAGACCAAGTTTCACACATACTGAGCCATATTTACGTGTACTATCATGGCTCCTTTTGGCAAACCCCCCCCCCCTTTCACCTTTCCTTCAGAGTTCTAGTGTTCTAGAATGTTGTCGTCCATGCTTACCACGTGATCCCCCAAACCCTTTCCCCTCCAGCTGTTTCTAGCTTGTTTGGAGTTCTAGGAAGGAGGGCAGGGCAGAAGCCCACTCAGTTACTAGCAGTCAGAGGAGGAGGTAACGAAATTCTGTTATGATTTGGTTGGTCTAAATTCGGTTTGGGGTTCATCTTCTGGCTGGGGAAAGGTAGCATTTCCCTTGGTATTGGGACGACTGGTAGCTAATTTGACGTTTTCTTGGGGCATTTATCTTATCTTGCCTGGCATTTTTTTGTATTGCCCCAACTTTATAGCTGAGCTGTATTTGACTTGTTAACAAGTTAACTTTATTTTGGTGAAATAGAATGCACCAAAATAACGTGGGTTTTAATAGAAATTTTAATGGATTTTATCTTGTTTTACCTTGAAAAGAGAACTACAGTGTGTGATTTTAACATGATCTAACACAGTGTAGCAGTTTAAACATAATTTAATAAAATATTTGTAACATATCAAGACACCAGAAGATGACGGTTTGGAGCCAAAATATGTTGCGTCAAAGTGTAAAATGTTAAACTAAAATTAAGATTAAGTGGTAAATAAACAAGTGTTGCAATATTGATGGATGATAAATACATGGACGTTAAGTTAAACAATTGCAACAGGATGCTCAAATACAGAATTTTGTATTATATTTTTTACGTTTTTAGACAGCAGACAAGAAGACAAAAGGTTCTGGTCTGAATGGTAGCAAGCATTACCCGAAATTGACATCCTCTTAATTTCTTCCTGAATTAGGTTTTGATTTGATATTGTCATTCCCAATATCTGAACTGTACCAACATCTCAGCAAAGACCATAGAAAACACTGTTCACTGTTCTACTCCAATCATTTCCGGGGGTACGTTTGTCTGTGAAGGCGTTACTCAGTTATGGCTGCATATACTTGCTTATTAAAATTATGTTGCCTAGCAGCAGATGTTGTTCCATTGTTTTTTCGAGGTTGTTACCCAGTAATGGGTCTACATGCTACAATATTAATAACAAAAAGAACAACTGTAATGATGGTAACCATAACAATGACAGAAACTAAAGTGAGAAGAATAATTTAATTTTAGAGCTTTAGAGAATGTATATACACAAAAATGTGAATTTGATATGACAAAGAACAAAGAATCCTTGTTGGAAATTACGTATAGTCAGACATCAAAAGTGAGCCAAAAGCCACTGTGAACCTACACTACAAACAATAAAACAGACCAATTCTTAGAACTATGTTTGTGAATTGGCACAGCAGATGGGTGTCTTGTGAATCCTTACAAGATTATATCAGTGCATGATCTGGCAGAAAGGGACATCAAGCATGCTGAATATATCCGGTGGTTTAGAGAGGGATGGTTTCATTTATCCGGTTACGTGAACAGCCAAAACAGCATGCTCTGTTAACGACTAATCCACATTAAATGAGGGATACACCAGTACATGATCACACACATTGGAAGCAACCGTGGGCAATTTCATCCTCATTTTAATGTTCAATGAAAGGGTAAAGAATCACTTCATAGTAACGTTCTGAGTTTATAGTGTTGTCAAGGAGTAATGGGCCAATTATCTGATTTGGTGATATGGCGCACCACACACCAACCTCCTGATCATGCATCTTCCAGTCTTGCTAATTCAAAATAATTTCATATAATTAACAGAATTACATTTTTAGACACTTGTTGCACATGGTGGGAAGATAAGCAGCAAATCAAAGTTAATCCAAGCGATTTAGTCCTAAATGAGGTAAAATGGAATTTTATTCTGAAGTTTGTAATTGCCTTACAGAATTATGCATAATGTTTCTGCCATGTTTCATAACACTACCAAATCATGCACAGGAAGTTTAACCTATTACATTAACTGAAATGACAACCAACTCTCTAGGAGTAGCACCCAAAGCTTCTACATCACTGATACCAAAGCCTGCCAATGGACATGATTCTAAGGCACCTCTACACATCTCACAATCTAACAACCTATTTCCCTAAGATTCACTTTAATAGTATCCCCTCATCTGTCCTTCAAAGTCTTTCAAGTGGCCATCCCACCAAAATTCAAAGTACAGTTTCTCTTTCCCCATCCACACTACGTGACCAATGTATACTCACACAGAATAATAATATAATTTGATTTTTGACTCCTCTAAATATTTTATGTCTGACAAGAATTATGCCACTACTGTGGAATTACTGTCACATGACGAATTTGTAATACACCTTTAGCACATAATCACAGAGTTTAATGTCTACTAACTTAAGACAGGTCATTTAAAAATTAAATTAGAAATTAAACATACAGTAATAATGAGAGATGACCATGTAAATTATCACTGCATAAGAATTTTGCAAAATTAAAAAACTAAAGCTGCAGAACTTAGTGAACTGAAGGAAAAAGTGTGTGTTTGCACTTACCTGTCTCTCAAGACAGCAAGTTGTCCGTTCATCTGGAGTTCTGCCACACAATGACCTTCTAACACCTCACCAGAACTGGAAGAGAAAGACAACACTGAATCTTGTTTTTAGAACCACCCTAGTTCAAATCACCTAAAGAAGTTATCAAATTTACATTTTACAAAACTGACTAAATACCTACAAATCATAAACTATCTATACTGTGCGCAGTCAGTCTATTTCCCATCCACTTTTCCAGTTCAAATGACGTGTGAAAACAACAATGCTTAGTTACAGAGCTGTACTGATGCTTCGCCTGACCTGTGGTTCATGTGATATCCTGAATGTGGCTGCATGGACTAGAGCGGCCAGTCTAATTATGTATGTTGATAAAACAATGTAATTTGTCAACACAAATATATATGGGGGCATGACGCCCAAAAGCAGGAATAGTGCAGCCAGAAGAGATGGGGTTTAATAGGCAATGGCTTGGTAAACATATAGAGCAGCAATGAGTACACGCATAACAATAAAACAATAAAAATATGTGGTCCATGCTGAGAACCAAAAATGACTCCACCAGTGAAGACTAGCAGCAATTTATCAAAAAAAAAGTAATGACAGAGAATTTCACAACTTATGAGATAGAAAAATACAAGTCATGGATCCTGCAGGCCCCGAAACCAAGAATGATGTGCTGGCAAGGGCCAGAAGGAATTTATCAGACAGACCAGACAGAGTGGCATGGAAAAAAAGAATATGGCAATGAGTCCCGCAGGGTCAGGAAGCAAAGAATGACTGTGCTGGCAAAGCCACCTGCAATTTACCCAAAACCAAAAGTTAGCTGTCAGAGCCATGGAGCCCGAAACTAAGAATGGATGTGCTGTGAAGGCCAGCAGCAAGTTACTTCATCAAGAAAAAAAGCTGATCAGTCAGGAATCATGAGTCAACAGCCAGTCATGATTTGAAAGTCAGCAATCCTTGTTGGTGGTTGCTGTGAACAGGGAAGCAGTGGAATCTCCACTGTTGAAGCTGCTACCAAGCAAGCTAGTGAAGACATAACAGAATGAGAAGACTTAGCGAGTGTTGTAGTGATTTGCAGTGACAGCATTATAATTATTAGTACATAGTTACAACTCATAAATGTTTAATAAATCCAATTACCAATCCAAACCCTGTGTATAGTCACTAACACGTGACAATGTAATGTGAAAAGAATGAAAAATGTACAGCAAAAATTTAATTAAAATGTTGGAGTTGAGGTTCTCGTGTAGGTGAGTATGAAGAGTATAGTATTTCGTGTTGTAATTCTTGAGCTGAGCACTCAGTTTGCTGTCTGCTTGTGCTGTTTCTTGCTTGGCTTAGTCTTTGATCCTGATAATGAATGTGATATGTTCCTCTGAAACATTGGGATCTCTCCACACTGCATCCTGGTACAATTCAGAAGAGTGTACTCTTAATCTAAAGGCTCTGTTCTGGTTTATTTAACAACGTACTAACTGCAGATATTAGTATAAAATTGGAAATGTAAAAAATATTAAGAATGATTAGTTTAATAAGACTGTGGGAAAGTAGCAGTCATAGCCAATATGACGTATGTCCTGGAGCTTGTCTGCAGTAAGAGGGAAATGATGAAACAACTCAGCCGGAGGAGTAGCCCCTAACTGTAAGGTAGATGCCTCAACATTCTACCAAACCAGTTTGATTAAATTCAGGTTTACTGTACTTATTTCTGCCAGAATGTGTGTTTCACAGTGGAACTGGTACTTTATAGTTCACAACTTATATTTTGTTCGATGCCATATGTGCATGACCTTGTACTCCTTACACTCTATTACAGTTCGCTTGGTCATAAGGTCCAAATTAAGACATTCCACTATCTTTAATTATGAGAACTCTGATAAGGCATGCACAGAATTTGAACATTTAATTTTCATTCCGTTTTATAACCAAATCCTGACCCAAAGGTATAGATTTAATTCCCCTGAAGCACTAAAATTTAAACCATCAGAACTTCATTCCATATATGTGGTACAGTCATTAAGTTCATTGGCTGTGGTTTTATCACATCATTTTACAAGGTATTCACATACACTTAAACAGATCAACATCAGCCTTCAAAATAGTTGCGTTGGCCACTATGCAAGTCTGTCAACGTTGATATAGCTGCCGAAAACACTGCTGAAACATATTGGCAGGAAATTCCCATACAGTGTCTCTTATGGCACTGACAACTGAAATCTATGACCACATAGCTTTGCTTTCAAGTGACGAAAGAGAAAGAGATTGCATGGTGCAAGATCAGGTGAATAGGGAGGGTGGGGCAAAACAATGACCTTTTGTCTCGCCAGTTCCCCTTGGACAAGAACAGAGCCATGTGCAGGAGCGTTGTCATGTAGCAACAGCCAATTCTTCCTATGCCAAATGTTTTGCTAGGGAATTTGCCTAATTTTTAGCAGAACTTGATGTTCGCCTGTTGTTCAAACTGTCACATTTTCAATTTCTGCCACTTGCATTTAACTGCAGTTCACAATAGAAGCCAGAGATCTGCTTCCACTGTTTGCACACAATTGCCTCTTGCTTTGACGAGATGTGAACTGACAGGGCACCATAATCATGCCTCAACCTATCTGCTGTAGTCCACTGCAACAACGCTTTGCAGCTAGTCCACGAACTTATTGTCTATGGTAGTATTTTGGGGGAGAAAATTCATTAAAATGTGGAGATTCTAATATGCAAAATAATATCAGAATATTACTTTTGCGACCTTCTCTGAAGTATCACATCTCTTCAGCAATCTAATTTAGACAAAAGATTCTGAAATGAATGGTAGCCAGACTGGCCTAAATTTAAACTGCTCTTATTACTTAATGAACACAAGTTTTATGTTACAATTATTGCTAAACACTGAACTGTGTTATAATTTAAAAGTTAAATTTAAATTTATAAGTTAGATCTATATCGTATTTTTGTCCTGCATTCTGATGAAGAGATCGGAGAAGAAGAACATCTTCAGTCAGTACTTGTCAGTAATTCTGCTACAATTCTGACTATGTGCCTCCTGAATAAAAGACCAGATAAAGAACAGACTGCTCAGTGTCTTTCAAGAGGGGCAGTTATGCGAATCTTCAAACATCGGTTACAGTATTATTCAATCAGTACTCAGTCCATCCAAAGCATCCCTGTATGTTTAACAAATTCTTCAAAATGTAAATGTCAGAATGTTGTTTTACACAAATCATCATCATCATCATCATCATCATCACTGGCACGACAGCCCTTTGTGAGCCCTGGCCTTCCTCAGGATTGCTCGCCATTCTTCTCTATTCGATGCTACATTCCTCCAGTTCTTTACACCCAAAAGTCTTATGTCCTGCCACACACATTCTTCCCATCTTAGTCTTGGTCTTCCCACTCTCCTATTTCCTTCTGGTTTAGTATTAAGCATTTTCTTGATGGTTCTATTCTCGCTGGCATGTATTATGTGTCCAGCCCATTCAAGCCTTTCCACCTTTATAAATCTAATAATGTCTGGTAGTTTGTATAGCTCATGGTTATACCTCTTCCTCCATATTCCATTTTCTTCCACTGGTCCAAAGATATATCTCAAGATTCTCCTTTCAAATATATTTTACACAAATACAATCCTTCAAACTAGTCAAAAGTTGATTCTCCTCCACCTTTGCTGTAGAATACTACTCTACAGCTTACTTTTATATCTTACATAAAGGAAAATGAAACTGCAATTATTACAATTAACACTCTTTGTTAACTGAACATGAAGAGAGCCTGGGGTACACAAACACAGACATGCTTAATGACAGTTACAGAACACATTTTCACACTGCCAAATGAAAAGAATGCAAAGACTGCAAAAGTAATGATGGCAACATTAATTAATTCTACGGCCCTCTTGTTTTATCTGATGTCGAGTGAATGAGCAGGCGTGTTTGTGTCTAAAGGCTCGTCGGCACCGACAGTTATATGCGCCTGAATAATAATCCAGATAAATCTAGTTTTATTAAACCCAGTATAAAATTAAACAGAATTAAACATGTATTAAATTGTAAAAAAGGTTTTATAGTGGGTAAAAGATAGTCTGGTTAAAAATTCTTAATAAAACAGGCTATATATAGAACAGCCTGTTAGTGAAATCTTAAAACAACAGAGGAGCAGAGCCAGTTCCGAGTGCATGCGCCTGAAGGGCAATCCAGAGAGCTCACGCTTTATTGACCCCGTACACAATTACACAGAATGAAGTATGTGTTCGGCTGCAAATCTTTGTCGTTATGCATTATAATGTGCGCAATCCTGTATGACGAATAAAACGGTAAGCGAGCCACCTCGATCGTTACAAACAGATGCCGGGCAACCTCTTAACAAACAGCCGCGTGTAAGACAAGTGTAACGAATTCGAAGCCACACGACGATAACTTCAGCAGTCATGACGGACCTGTGGGAAGAAAGCCACACACATATGCGGCCGGTTACATGCGTTCTTAATGTCCACTATCTGGATCCATTCGTTTTAACATGACATAACAGCGCGAAGAAGACAAGCACGAACGTCACTACCCAACGCTCGGGCTCATGTTCCCATAGGACGCATTGGCGACCTAGTTTCCTAAGAGATCTGTGTGGCAAAGCATCCAACAAAATTAAAAACTTCCTTGTCTTAGGGTGAGGGAACACGTCCTCGTAAGCTGGCGGCCATCCCAAACCAACCTCCCACTACTCTTCTAACTGCTGTCTTAGGACTCTCGTAATGGCAACACGTCCTCGCTATACAGACTAGGAATGTAAAAGGTAAAGTTATCCCTGTACTTAAATAATTAAGCACTAATGCATGAAGACTGGATGTACAGACCCACGTCTTCTTGACCTCAGCACTAGTCGGAGGTGAGTGGTCAGTTTCACGCTCCGGCCGCTTTACCCCCGGGACCCACTGAATATGAGGCTGGGTGGACCCCAGAGACGGTCTGGACAACTTGGAGAAGTGAAAATTCTTGACCCTGCCGGGACTTGAACTCCGACCCCTCCGTCGTCCAGCCAGCAGCCAGTCGCTATACCGACTGCGCTATCCCGGCTCACAGCCTCGGCACATACCACACAGAAAACAGCTTCCATTATTGCATGGGGGTCTGTTGCGGAGATCACGTGACGGCTACTGAGCTACTGCCTAGCAATGGGCGTGTTTGCAGAGCCGTTCCATAGCAACGGCTCTCTGCTGGCTTCACAAGTCTGGCTTTCAGTAGGCACGCCATATTATGCTTGTTTTCAAAAGGAAGAACTTTGAATAACATGCCATATGCTGCGATACGTACACTTGACAAAGGCCAAGCCTATTCTTGAGAGACAAAACCATCTCCTCTCGTCAGATAGGATGTTACATGAGGACTATAATGGCTAGCTGCTTGGACTATCTTCTAAGTTATGATACCATGCAGTCTGATAGATGGGTTACCAACGTTTCGAAAAGCCATGCATCCTGTAGGTGAGGGCAGAATGAAAACAAATCTCTAAAATGTAAAAATAATGCACTTAGTATAACCGGTGCCCCGCAATCAGGCGGTTTTATACACATAATGTAAGTATGAATTAACAACAAAAACTGAAGACATAAAGAAAGGACTGACTGTCCGCAGTTAAAGTGCAACAATAATTATCTTCAAGTAAAATCATGAATGGTGACCAACAACTGTATTCTGTTCGGTTCGCGTTATGTCTGGATAATATTTATCGATTCTAGCTTATCAAATTTTGAAGATACCGTAACGAAATCGTTTTTCATTGACTTGTTGACGCCATTCCTTCCTCTTCATAGGAAGTTACTGCCTGCTGTTTCGAATCAATCAGCAACAATTAACAACACGCTATAAATCACCTAGTCATGCGTTGCTAAACGAATTTCGAATATATTAGCAGGAGGAATGACTGGGGCAGTTTTGGAAAACAAAATCAATAATGCATCCTTACCCACCAAGCACGCAAGATAATGTGACAGGTCTCAAACTCTAAACCAAACGACGAGAGAACTCGATTGGCCACAAGGTCAAACTATATAAGGTAGATAAACAGTAATGGACAAGAACAGAGCGGCAGAATTTAAGATAACGGCCCAGCAAACAAATACAGTAAGGAAAGCCGTGAAAATGTCCAGTCATATTTCTTGTGAATGTTCAGAAAACGGGACGGCATAAATGCGTAAGCTACAATCTACTGTGGTACGAAGTTCGAATTGAAGGCCAAGGCAGTTACGGATTACTGTCGAATATCAGTTCAAGGACTGGACATAAATCTCCTAATATTTATTTATTTACTTATCTACGCATGTGGTGTAAAATTATAGGAATGGTGAATAATTAAGTGGGAAGATTGTGGACAGATGTGGCTGTGCCCTAAATTGAGGTAGGCCTACTATCCCGGCATCTGAGTGGATGGCCTGAGGAAAACCACGAAAACCATCAGTCAAGAAAGTCGGTCTCCGGGCTGATATTTAAACCCTGGGCCCCGTGAATACGAATCAGAAGCACCAACCACACGATCGCCATGCTCGGTTGCATTAAATCTCTGTGTAGCAGAAATATACCTCGTATGCTACACGGATACCTATCGTCAGTACTTGCCGTATGTCAAATTTCATTTAAATACATGGTGTCCTTCTCCACGTGGCTGCATACAAGAATATTCACGTAGTCCACTACCTCACAACCATTAAATCACATACGGCTTTAAATTTGCGTATGCACGTGTGACTGCATAAACTATATTCATACATTCTTCACACTTCATTATGAGCTTCATTCATGTAACGATATATGACAGTTCAAGACATTCAGCATATCAGCAGCAATTAAGAATAAGCAACTGCGGCTCTTGTGGTTACGGTATTGAAACTTCGGATTCCCAAGCGAGGAATTTGACTGTCTGTATCATCATTAGCTCCTCAAAGAAGTCTCTGCTCCACGGATTTAATGAGTAATAAACAATAAGACTGATAATACATTAATATTACAAACTGTAATATATTTATAGTACGTTTATTTGTATCTCCTGTATGCCATGCTTATATATATTATGCTATAATCAGGTCAGCGAATTATAAACTTTATATAATGGTGTCCCCTCAGCGTAGCAATTATTTCATTGCATCCACTTCCTTCACTCTGAGTCAGTGTACCGAGAACACGCTCTTTGGGTTTTTTATTTTAGAAATCGTCACATTTTAGGTCTTTCCCAATTAATATTTCTCAATATGTTATAAATGTTATGACATTCTGAGAATTCATTTTCTTTCAGTCTAATTACACACCTTTAGCACCTTTAGCCCATCCGCACTTCCCAGTGAGGTACGCCCCCATATTTGAAACCGATGGATTAGGTTAATAAATTTAAGTCCCCGTAATAGTGAAGCCTGACATGCAAATATTGTACAGTGCGTTCCAATGAAACGGAAACGTTGCGCGAGATGGCGCAGAGGTATATTACTGCGTAACCGTGAAGGGAAAGCTCGAGGTGCCTTCCCTGCAGACCTCGCCTACTGCAATAGCATTGCGTTACCGATTATTGTAAAAAGGATAAAAGAACTTGCCATATTTTATACGAATCTCCGAAGCGATCCCCTTCTGCCTTCAAGCATGCCTCGCAGAGCGTAAACAAGTTCTATAGTCAATTATTTGCTGTGCACTTAGAACACACACACCACTGCTATTCTTCAACAGTCAGTTGCAAAAGTCAATTCTTAATGCATAATCTGATTGATGCATATACGTTATTCTATACGAGAAAAATGTAACTGCTACCGTGCCTCTGAATACAAATGCCAGCGAAACTTTCTTTCGTTATTACACACCTGTTGCACTGTTTATTTTTGCTACAAACCGAACACGCGATCCATAATTTTATAACAAGTTCTGACAATACGACTTTGTTGGAACTTGTTCTTGTAGCTACTTAAGAATGAACGTCCAAACGCGCGTTCTATAAGCTTTCTTTCTCGTGACGAATTCGCTGCTGAATCGTCTACTCCACTGCAACAGCAATGAATTCAGACCTCATGATAAACAGATATGAGCATGAAGAAATTTCATATGCCGCCATACTGAATCGCACTAGGTTTACTGACTGTCTATATACAGGGGTTGGACAAAATAATGGAAACACTACAGATACCGTACACATTTCTTCATTAACATGGTGATGGACCACCTTTTGCCTTTAGAACAGCCGCAACCCTTCTTGGAATAGACTTGTACATGTTCCGAACAGTCTCTAGTGGAATTTTATACCATCCTTCTTGAAGAATATCTTCAAGTTGACGGGGGAAATCCGTTCCTCAATGTAGCCTCTGAAGCTGACCAGAGTGGTTCAATGATGTTCAAATCTGGTGATTGTACTGGTCATGGAAGATGCTGACGTTCAACTTCATGCTCTTCAAACCAGGACTGAACAGGTGCAGCTGTGAGAATGGGGGCACTGTCGTCTTGGGAAGCTGCATCGTTGCTCGGAAATAACGTCTGGATCGTGGGATGCACCTGATTGCCCAGTCTCTTCATGTACATATTTCCCTGCAGTAATTCGGCCACGAAGGGTAATAACTGGACAAACAGAATATGAGTATTGTACCAAGATACTGCTGCCCGAAACATCACAGAACCTTCCCCGTGTTTCACTGTTGGGACCAGACACTCTGCAATGTAGGTTTCCCTGGGCGTTCTCCAGACGTAAACTCTTCCCGATGTAGGGAACAGTGTGAAGGACCACTCATCTGACCATATAACGCGTTTCCAGTTGTCTGGTTGTCTGATATCCAGGGTTTTATCGTCGTGACATCATCGTTCATGCATCTGAGCATTATTTTCAGTAATCAGAGGTTTAGCAACTGCAGCCCTAATGTGGATATGGGATTTGTGAAGCTCAAGTTGGCCAGTTTTTGTGAAAACAGGATCTTCAAAATGAATATTCAGTTCTGGTGTAGTGTCACCTGTGCTGCAGTAGTTGTGTGATTTTTCGAAACATTCCTTCTCAATGCACGACGATTTATTTATGTCAATGTTGCGTTTCGCCCACTGTTCCATCTCACTGATGCTGTCTTCGCATGATTCGTGTACGCCGACATAACCTTGGAACCTTCTCGCTGCAGTGACTATGAAGAGTATTATATTCTGGGATGTGAAGCACTGCAGTCCGGCATAAGTATACCACCGTTTACGAGGAACGTACTGTTGCCATCTTCAAAGCAGAATAGTCGAAACGTCGGTGAAGGTCTACCGGACTACAGCGCCCTACATCGCAGGCGATAGTGGTACTTTTCGAGAAAAAAGAAATTGGCTTAAACTAAGTAAAATAGTACGGAAATTGATACGAGTATATTTGTTGCATGCACTACGTTTTGTTCTCGAAGAATACAATACCTCCACGCCCCCATGTTTTCACGGCATAGTACTTAATTTATTAATTAATTAATTAAGCACACGTACAGCTTTACTTTTAAGTAATGTTAAGTGTTGATTCTATCACCACAGAGTGCAGTTCTTGAGAAGCCAATAACCGTTGATCTCGTAATAAAGAGATTGTTCACCATTCACTGAACCCGAAAAGTTCACACAGACTTCTACTGGACCATATACGTAGTAACTGAGCCAGATGAATCCAGCCTATATCTTCACATCGTGTTTCTTTAAGATCAATTTGTATGTTACTCTCCCAAAACGCCTTGGTATACCAAGTGGTTTATTGCTTTAAGGCTTCCTGAATAAAAGTTTGAAAACATTTCTTATCTCTCCTATAAATGATACGTCCCTCATACCCTTAGTTTTCTCACCTTTTCTAGTAAAAAATATACAGGTTATGAGGTTCCTAATTACGAAATTTTCTACCGCTTACTAGTTCTTCCTCCTTCTTAAGCCAAAACATTCGCCTCAGCAATATGTTATAGAACTCCCTCTTTCTATGTTCTCCTAACGTCAGAGATCAAGTTTTGTACCCAAATAAGACATCGTATGATAGTACAGTTCAGTGTATTATAACACGTACATTTTTTATGGCAAGAGATTCTGAACTGGAAGATACCAAGCATTCGCCGAATTTAATCTCATCTTACCTTTCTTCCTCAATTTAATTTTAATGTGCAGGAAGTGAAGTTCTCGCAGCTGTTATCAAGGTTCTATCGTTTAAAATGTAACGCCATGTAGCTCCAAGAAAACCAACCTACGTTTCGGAGTCACCTACTGTCTCCACCTTCAGGGTCGAATAATCCAGGTAACAAATCAGCTGTGCTTGCTGCTTCACGCTGGTCTCTTGCTTGGCTTATTATTTGACTCTAAAGATGGAGGCGACATGTTCCTCCAAAAAGCCGGTAGGTTTTCAACGGAATATGCTGCGACATATCCCAGAAGACAGAGCTCTTACTGTTGATGTCTAGCTGTCAGATTTCCAAGTATTTCAGTCTTGCAGAACTTTCAAAGACGTATTACCAGCACGGTCACGGTACCGAGCGGTCTAAGGCATGTACTGTCTTCGCTCGCTTGGAAAACGGGGTCGTGGGTTCGAATCCCACTCAGGGCATGGATGTTTAGTTTGTGTGTGTGCGTTTTTCTGTGTGTGTGTACAGGTAGAGGCCTTGCGACGAGCTGATCACCCGCCCAAGGAGTCCTACCGAATGTGTAAGATCTAGAAAAACCGAAGTGAACGGAGAAGTTCATGGAGGTAGGCCTAGGCCCACTGGGGCTGTAGCGCCAAGGGAAAAAAAATGAGGGTGCAGCATCTTCCTGTATGACGGCAGCACATAGCTCTACCTCAGTCCACAGAACATCAAACATGCTAGTATGTCCGAATACATCTTACTGTTTATGCACACTACTTCTTATTCAAATAATATAGGCCTATTACTTCTCGGCGCGTGAGTGCATAACACATACTCGCCTTAAGAGCATATATTTCGTAAGAAGTATTCGTTAGGTACACTGAAACGTCGATTTCTACCGTTAGTCCTATTCACATTTTCTGACGCTGAAAGTTATGTCATTAGAAAGTTGCCTACTCTGCTCAGAAAGGTATATTCTTCTTGCACATTAACGTCACAAATTAAAATTCTAAATCCTCTACAATTAGTGACCGCAAAATTGAGGAACCGACGGGACTATGCAGCGCAAGATATCAAACTGCCCGCATACAGTGTTCGAGAGTTGGCACGGTATGTCTGAGACCGTTTAGTGTTCGTATTGCTCTGCATAGACAGGGGCTTTAGGATGTGTCCTCCATCTAAAGAACCCTACAGAAAGTGTGTCAGTTTAAACGAAACTGAAAGTTGTGCACTGTTAACTAAAGCGGTGAAAGAAGATTCGGTGAGGATAAAAGAAAGAAGACTTTCCTGTAAAATAAAGATCTATGGAAACAAAATTACCAGTCTACACCTCAAAACCCACGCGAAATTGTAGAAGATAATACGGAGTGTGATGATATTCATAAAATGCGCAAAAATAAATCATAGTCCTAGAGCTGTATATGATGATATAAACGTTTAAGCTAAAGTACAGAACACCTAAAATGCACCATAATAAATCGTAGACTCTTGAAGGGTTATGTAGTAAAACAAAGCTAAATCAACACTGCAACGGTTACAGGTACATCAGATTTAATGGAGACTGACAGGCCTATGACAGACTAAAAAATTAATTTAATTGCATCTTGATGCATAAAAATGACATTGTCCAAAAGACACAGAAAATGGGTAGGAAAGAAACACAAGAAAAATGACAGATTTGTATAGATGCACGAAAAATAGCTTTCTGAATTTTCAAGTAACGTAAGCAGATTAAGAGAGAGTGACCTACTAAGCTACTGATATTGAAGCAGCTGAAATGTGCTGAAAGTTTGCAATACATACTGTCGAACCAGCATTATCAGAACCAAGTGTTCAAGTAAGTGAACTGGTCATGGTGCAGTTCCATATCTGGTAGCCGGAATTTGCATCCATCAATTTACACCTACAGATGCTATAAGGAATGATGCAGATTTACAACAGTGAAAAGATCCTATTATTATACCTCTTTAAAAAGGGTATAATACAGGTAACCCACTTCTCGTGAACGATTTTATTGGCGATGAATACTTATTCCGATGGTTACGATGGACAATCATTACACAAGATAGGAATGAAACAGACACCACGACAGCTATTTCATCATTACTGTCACCACCGTTATTATCCTGTGAAGCATTAGGCCATGCGGTCTATTCTGCTTTCATGTGATCTAACTCAGACTTGTGACGGGATATTTACAGATTTTAAGAAGTGTATGGCTTGTTCTGAGGAAAGTTGCGTTTTACACCTGGAGTATTAAAATAATTGTAAGTTCAATTCCAAAGTGTATGTATGAGACAGTGTATAAATGTCTGTGTGAAAACATCTGTTATATATCAGTTCACAACGAATCAAGAAATTAGATGATACCACCTCAACAGTTATTTCTAATATTGCTCTAGAATAGCTAGATGGAATCGCTAATAGAATCAGAAACGTCAGAAATGGAATGGTTTGAACTGACTGTGGATATTGTCTAATGGCGCTCTACTTGTTGAATAAAGTTCGATTACAGAGACCTGGCATTATCTGGACGGTAAACAGATTTGCCATTAAACTCACAAACTTACAAGCTGACACGATGTAATGATAAGAGGAATCGTATGAACTCGTTCTTTGAATTCGGGACATTCAAGATTTTTACACCAACTGGAATGATCAAAAGAAGATTTATCATCTTCCTCAGTTCGTCGGATAAATGCTAAAATGATACTTTTAAATAGGCCACGATCGACTACTCTGCCACACGTCGTGTACCCATAGCCCGTGTAATTTATATGTGGTTTACAACATAAGTAGTTACACCTACACCTATTTACCTTCTGATAAAGATTAGTATGGCTATTCATACTTAAGAATATGTGCACGTAATGTCCATCATGCCGTGATATGAATATTATTACTATGTAACTGTTGCAGGCAACGGAACGAAACTAACAAAGGCCACTGGCCGTAATAATTATGGAGGTACCGTTTCTGTAACAGTAATCCTTTCATTATCACGCACCATCATTTATTATTAGTCGGAGAACGATGCATGACAGAGAATAATATGGGCTTTAAGACAGCAGCTTAATTACAGGACACTACTGTAAACGTTCTTCTTTTCCGTGACGAATTTGAGCCTCTGGCACGTTCCAACTCAGGAATCCTACAAACGCTTAAAAATAAAAGCATCAAGTAGACTGTACATGGTGTAAAACTGCAAAACGAGTAGGCCTAGCCTACATGTTTTAACGCTCATACTATTGTTAGCGCACTCACTGAACGCTATGCAGGTAAGAGACATCAAAATATTGAATATGAATATGTCACGACATTCAGGTCTGCGTAATCGCTTACTGACTGAAGAATTTCAATTTACTTCACATATTATTCAAAGTTATCTAGCTCGGAGGTTCACGTATTCGCTTCCCATTCCAGCCCAGATTACTGTGACCAGAGGTTCAGTGTCGTTGTCATGCTTTCCAAGAGAACAAGGCACAAATATACACTCCGTAATAATTCATGATTCTAAATCTAGCCCCTTTCAGAAGAAACAGCCAGTTAATGTAGCAACCAAATACACCTACGACCTTCAATAAAAAAAAATTCAGATCGCAAAAATAAAGTCGCATATTTTCCTTCATATTATCGTTTGTGTATTTAGGACTTCTTCATAAGGAACCATTGACTGCGAATATCCTCACCTTCCAGAATTAGCTTACAAACTCTCTCATAACGAGGGTGAGCAGGAACACTCGCAGCAAGCTCTGGACGGGGTTCGAACGTGCAATCGGAATACCTTTATTAGAATGCACCATACTTGAAGCAACTGTGTCAACCACGACGCGCTTCACAGATCTAAGTAACAACATTCCGACGAATCTGAAGGTACAACATAACTTCATTATTCCTGTTTCGATCTGCCTATCCTATTACAGATCATTTCACTTCACGATACTACCTGACGATAGTGTAGAAGAGTTAGGACGTGTACAGAATTTTTTCGTGCAGATCAATTCGACACCAGAACAAAATTCATGAGAATTTTAATTTAGCTATGCTACAAATCGGAATGTCGCGGGTTCAAGCCCCGATGAGGTCACTGGATTATTTTCAATTGACCTAATCCTTCCAGCCGCACTATGGCCCTGGGACTGACTCAGCCTCTAACAGAAATGAGTACCAGGAATTAATTAAATAATTTTCCTGGAGTAAAGCGCGGCCGGCGCGTAAGGCTGACAACCCTACCACCATCTTTGAGCTGATTGTCTAGATGATGTGGGACCCTCGATGTCTCACAACCCTATGGGTCTTCACGGTCTGGTACAGGGATAGCTTTCCTTTTTATCCACTTCTCAAAAGCATGAATATCAGGGCTTACGTAACGAAGTATATTCGCAAAGCACCACACTTTGCAGCAGGTACTGACATGATTAATTCGGTCAAATAAAAATATGTAAATAATTCGTACTGAATAAACATGTTCAACACTTCAATGATACTCAACTGCATCTACATCAATGGACAATAAACGTACACGTAGACTGGGAAGTCCCAGTAACCGAGAGAACCGGTATGACCTTCAGTTTATGCACGAAATAAAACAATGGCAGATGGCCATCTTGGGAAAACGCTACTCGTACTACACATAAGTGTGCAGAAGTGTGTATCTGTTTTCTCCATCAAAGGTTCCACATAGAAGAGGCCACAATTCAATCACGACTGCAACTACATGATACGTCGGTACTCCGAACACCGAAAATAGTTGAGAAGTTAACTTCTGGGGTGGTGAACATCACGGTGCAAAAAACTGTCTACAAAGAAAAATAAATAAATTGAGACGTAAAATATGAAGTTTCGAAAATATTTTTTTAATTAAGGTTTATTTAACGAAGTCAGTAAATAAGAGCACATAGCGTCGAATGGCAGACTGATTAATGAATAATGAACTGGAAAAGATGTGGAAGGAATTGGTCACAGCCTATTTTAAGGCACTATTACGACATTCGCGTGGAAGGGCTGACGAAAACCATGAAACTATCAATAAGGAAAATCGGTTTCCCGGCCAATATTCGAACGAGGCACCTGCCATATACAAGTCAGAAATATTCCCACCTCAGCCAGCTTTCTCAGTAAGGAGTCAGCAGAACATGTCTTGGTGGGGAATTTACATCAGACACACAACCACTATTTATTTAGGCACCGATAAAATTGTACCTGTGCTTAATTAAAGCACCACGCAATGGAGAAGTAAGGGAGTGTACACGTATATTCATGCATTAACCTCAGCACTTGATGGAGGTAAGTGGTCAGTTTCATGCCTCGGCCAATTTACTTTCGCGGGAAGGCCCCTCTGCACCCACTGGATAAAATGCTATGGACCCTGGGCCGGTCTGGTATACTGATTCAGTTAGCCTCTCAAATGTCCTAAATTTCGTTCAAGAATTGTGATAGACATTGGAATGCTTATAAATCGAGACTCTGTGAATAACTGAAACGAAGCAGAAATTCTTTAGTTTAACTAGTACCCATCTAGCTTGATATGCCCTACGTTATATGATACAAACTTCAAGCCCTCACGTAGTGATATTTATGAAAACATGCATGCTCCACTGTGTATTTAAGAACTTACAATAATAAAATTACCTTGTAAATACTTGTATTTGAGAAAGGATTATTTGTGTGTTTGTGTAGACGACTTTGTACCATACTGCACCAAGATTTTTCATTTTGCCTGTTTACATAATGGTGTGTGCATGGGTCATACAACTTCGATGCGAAATGGATTATTATGACTGATCATTTGGAATAGGTGTTGAAGAAAACGGTAGTGTCCTATTTTAAGGCACTATCCCGGAATGTCTGGATGCGCTGATGAAAGCCACGACAAATGTCGGTATAACAATGAATTCGAACCGAATGCCTCCTAGACACCAAAAACTAAGTGACGACACCGTAACACGACTAAGTTCGAAACACGAAATGCACCAAGTCAACGCTGCTCATGAATTCAGTTCATTACATACAGCGAATAGGCCTATATTGTAGTTTAATAATACATGCGTAAGTAACATGCCTGTCAGCGGCCTCCGTAGTCTAGGGGTAACGTTCCCACCTCGTGACTCAAGGTACGCGGGTTCAAACCCGGCGGAGGTCGTGGAATTTTTAAGGGCGGAAAAATTCAGGGAACAAGTCCTCCGGGAGGGACTTTAAGCCGTGGGTCCCGTGTCGTAGCTTTACGGCACGTAAAAGAACCTCATATCTCCAAAGGAGGTAACTGAGCCAAATTCAAGGACATTTCTCGCCCAACAGTAGTCTCTAACGCCTCTGACAGATGGGGGAAGCATTATAGATACCGCTAAGTCAGTAGAAGCCAAACTCGCTGGCTCGGTCGGGATTGATGGTACGCACCAATATCGGTAGGGTATAGAGACTGGTAGAATATCATAGAGGGAAGCACAATGGACCAATACTGGTCTAAGTGCATGGGGAAACCCACCCTCTCCAATAACAACAACAACAACAACAACAACAACAACATGCCTGTCCAAAGGCCTGTCACGGAGCAGGAAAGTCTCTCCTAGTTAACACCGGGATAATAACTTAAAACACGCCACGACATTCTCCTTCCAAATCCTTTCCTACTCACCAGTCCTATTGGATACTATGTATGTTCTACAGTACAATAAACGTTCATTACATTCGAATCAATTACAAAGACAATGAAGCACAAATAACTCCGTATTTGTTTTACGAACTCCCCAAGCCACCCACCAACCAGGAAGGCTATCCCTTGTCTGCTATCAACGACTGCTTATTCACTGCACGTTGCCTGTATAAAGCGTCTCTGAAGATGCATCACACACTGATAAGGCCGCGTTACAGATGAAAACTTCGGTTCCGACGAAACAGACAGTAATGTATTCTGGTTGTCATCATATGTTGAAAAGAGAATCCAGTGATTTTCTAATAAATATGCAACGATCTATATCTCTGCCTGATTATGATGACCACTCAAAGCTGTTTCAGGCACAGTATATCTGGAGGCCATCTCATATATATGGAACCTATGGAAATGCCACGCCGTCATGACAAGCGGTCGCTCTACATGAGCAAACCATTTCAGGGAGCACTCTGATAACGTAAAATGTTTCTAAATGCGGTGCACTGGTTACAGAGTTTATAATAAAGATAACACTTGCAATCCAATACGGAAGCTTCAATTAGAGTCGGAAGGCACTCCCATACTCCTCTGGCTTAGGGCATTCGTTACGGTGATGCAGTGCGTCACGATGCTCTTAACGTTCTCCAGCAACAGTCGTAGAACCCCTGCAAGCTTTTGTTTAGTCTACCTGTTTCACTCGCGTGAGGAAGCAGCTTCCACATGGCGCTAGTAGTAATTCAGCGGGATGTGGACGTCAAAATCATACCAAAGATTCAGGGCGGGGCCCGAATTAATGAAGGCTAGACTCATCGACAAACAAAAGAAAATTTTCATTCACAATTTCTATCACATTCGTAATCTCCTAACATACGAAATACCATGTCTCACGACTTTTAATCAATTATTTTCATGGAATCGAAAATATTTCGTGTCTTCGTTATGCCACTGCTTCTGGTTCATTCAATGACGATTTGCTGACTTAATAAATTTTAGGGGCCGAATGTCAGTATAATTATAAAAAATAAAATACCTATGATGTGGACAGAGATCACGGCCTATTTTCAAGTAGTCTATTGCCCTAAAATTTGAATTCAGGGAATAAGGTAAACTATGAAACGCTTCGGTCAGAACATGAAAACTCGGGATCGAGGATCGAACCCACGACCATAGAAATACAGAAGAAGTGGTGATAATATTAAATACGCGGGTAATACGGGACCCCGATCTCCTGCCACGGCTACATGCTGAAACCCAGCTATTGACTATCAGTAACAATTTTTGGGCTCTTCTTGCAATGCTGCTGGTTTTAGAGCTGTTTATTTTTGGGGGCATTATTTGAAAATTTCAAACATAATTTCAACATAATACGAGAAATACACATTGCTCTCTCTATTTCTCTCTCGTCTTCTTAAGCGCACATGTAGCATATGAAGCAAAATTTGAAATACACATGACTGTTGGCGCTCTTCGTGGTAATGTAAGTTTCTACGTTATACGTCAATATGGCCGTGCTGCTAATACGGAACCGTATATTACTGAAGGCTGCACATTATATGGATTTAGTTTACCTGCTTCAGTTATGCTTAAGAATGACTGCATGTAAGTATTAATGGCGGAGGTATTCCTGCCACGCATGTAGATTTTCTCTTGATCCAAAGTTTCGTAGGCCTATTACAACAGTTCCCTTTTTTTGTGATTAAATAACTCAATTTCTCATAAAAGGAGTAAATTAAATACTTTATCCTTTCGGCTCTCTTTAAGCTCTTTTATGCGGATAATGTAATGGCGTTCCATATCACGAGAACTTTCTTCCAGCTAGAACTTAAAAATTTCTGAAATTACTTACGTAAAAATTTCTGAAAGCCAATTAAATTTCCTATCCGATGGTGTCTATTTATTCAGAATAAATTAAGCAATACACACGTGAGAAGCAAAAAATCTAAAGGAGTTTCATATTACCATCCCTTCCTCTAAATCAGGAATACTGACGGGTATATCGCAAAGATCGAGCCGTGTTTCGTTTTTAATCGCTTTAGATAAAAATTGCCTCAACGAAGTCGCATATATTTAAAAGCTCCATTAATAAGGTGTTTCAGGATGCTATTCGGAATTCTGCTGGTTTTGTTGCCTCTTCAGAGGTCGGGTTTGGCTCCTTGAAAGTAATGAATGATAAGAAGCACGAAGCGTGAGTGACCTGGTATGGAGTGATGTTCAGAGATTTATGAAAATGGGCAAAAACAAACTCCGTGGCTTGAGTCCACAAGCGAACTATACCGACCGACTGAGCGACCGCCGCTTGTCCCCACGGCCGTTAATTTCGGTTTTCTAGACCGGAGCCGCTATTTCCTTGAAATAGCTCCTCAATTATCCTCACGAGCCTGAGCAGACCCCGTTCCAGACCCATTACTTCTCAGAAAATCTGATAGCGACGGGAATCGAACCCGGACCTCTGGATCTGTAGGTAGGAACTCTGACCACTAGACCATAGACGCGGTCATGAAAATGGGCCAATTCCTGTAAAATTCAATGAGTAGCAGACCGCTGTATTTCCCAGTCACGCTCCCCCCACCGGAAACTGGACCACAAGGAGATAATACACCAGCCAAATCGATGTAAAGTAAATGCAGACCGTTGAACAATACATAAGCGAGTTACCACCAGACAGTGAATATTCAGTATTAATATTTCTAATGCCCAGGGTCCGATCCAGAAGGGTAGTGGCCCTTCCAAATTATTCCCGGAATGCCGAGGTAGATCCAGCACCGAGCCAACGATCCAATATCTGGCTCTCAAATGCCCATCAAACCATCGTCACGCTAATAATGCTAGTAGTCATAAACAGTGTCAAATGCAGATGTAAACCCATAAACATTAATTAGCTACGCAAGTTAAATGAACAAGAAATGATGTAAACTACATCCTCTGGACGAGTACCTTCCGATTCACGAGCCAATGTTCAATTTTAGACGAATTCGCAGCATTTCGCATTACATCACAACTCCCTGACTATTGAAGTTACGAGAATAACAAATTCGTCTATTATGGGGCATTAGAACCTACTGTTTCCACCGTAATTTAAACGCAACTCACATACAAATATGATTCATTGCGATGATGACTACAATATGCATTGAGAGCTGAAAGGCTAGGAGAAGCGAAAGAATAATGTTTCCAGATTTTAAGTTCATTTTATAATTGGCCTTGGCTTTCATGAACTTACAGCGCTAACTAGTCAATCTCCAGAAACATTATGAACTTGCTGCGGTTTCCTAGAACTACATAAACTGACAAACTAGTCATTAGTTCGTCAGTTAACCTCTGCCCCATGATACGATAAAAAGTCGCCCTTGAGTGTTTTATGAGAAATCCTTAAGTGATAATTCCATATGCTATTCCCAGGTCTAAACGCATACAATAAAATTAGTATGCAAAGTACATGGAATATTCATAGAAGATTGAAATTGCATTCGTAAAGCCAGACAACTAAGAAACTTATTAAAGTGTCAATCTTCCTGACACGAAAAAGGACACTTCAATACAACTTAAAAATTGCATTAGGCCGATGACTCTGCTATTTTGAGAAGTTCTGACGCCGAAATCGCCCATACATGCCGCTTAAGTTCACTGCGAATTAACACAATACATACTATCTGGAAGAAACGTCATTCATTCATGCATAGAGGATCACGCATTTGAATTGCACACAGAATGCTCCTAGTGCTAATCCTTATAAAGACGAATTTGCAGGTGACAACAATAACTGCTGCTACGGAAGCCATCATAATCGTACTATGGTTCATAATTAACTTCATTCAGATACTTAATTTTGGTATCGACCGAAAGACAAGAGCGATTTCTAGGTCAAAATAGAGCTTAACAGTCCTATAGTAAAAACACGTAATGTAATTAACGTAACGTAAGTCCACCAATATGTTGTGAAGGAATGTACTTGTATATTCATTACTTACAACCATTCAAACGCGCAATTTAATTAAGAAAATCACTTGTACATAAAGACAAGTGATGAGGGCAGAAAAGTAATACGGCAAAAAGTAGTGTGGAGCTCCTGCGTTGACAGATTGTAGTCTTGGATATGGAAGGAGTGCCAACCTTGGAACTTCATATAGGTCTATGCACTGCATATTATTTCAAACATACTTCATTTCGTGTATCGCTTCAATACTGTCTACTCTTAAATGCAAAAAATATATGGTAATGGTTGTCAAAATAGTGAGGTTACAAAATTATATTTATAAGATACTGATACTTCCACCTTGCCACTGGCTTCGCTGTATAAACTGGCTCAACATCAAGAATCCTGATCAAAATATTCGGCTACTTTCGTTAATGTTTTAATGTACATTTGTCAAATAAAAATATAATATGCCTTGCTTATGTATTTTCTAGCTCTGTAATTATTCTTCTGTCAGAAATTGCTATCTCCACATTACTTAGGGCATCATTATATTTTACAACTATGTATGATTTTACAAATACATTTCCAACAGTCTGCACCTGCACGCAATAAACACAAACAATTTATAATTCTGGACTAACAGCTTAATCCCTTACAAACAAATAGGCATAACGCAGCCTTACAGAGTGGGTGAAGTAAGGATCTACATATAGTGCGATAATTGGTCACATACAGGCCTAATGTGTCACCGCAAAGAAAAAGCATAATAATAATAATATACCTTCATGGGCACTGTTGTTTCTTTTAATACTCCGCCATTCTTCCTAATATTATTACAATTTCCTTTTCTATAATGTTGTGGCTGCTATTACCTTTCTGGTGATGGAAAAATCAGAATATGACATTTATGTAAACAGCAACAAAAGAAGTAATTTTTAAGTAATATATACTAAAGAATAATTGTACACTAGTGCTGGCACCACTAGCAACACACGCTCTTCATTTACAAAGAAGTGCCATGCGGCCGAACTTGACAGTGCACGCATCGCGGACCCTCCGACAGCCTATTAACAACCCTGAGCTACGCGACTGCGTGAATCTCACCCCACGGCGTCGCCCGTATTGATGAAATGAGTTGGTCGATCCCATTTCCTTCCGTGGGTAGAGAGAGGAAAAAAAGGCACACATTTGGCCCTGCTATATATTTCATTGAATTATATGTACCGATGGGATATATCCTAATTAGATATTATAAGTTTCAGTTCTGCTTTTGAAGTTGCCTGAACACTTCGACAATCCCGTGTACAAAGTGTTTTATGAACAACGCGCGCCATTTGTAGAAAACACCTGGTAGTGAACTTTTGGCAATTTCAGTACTACTCGCACGAAGGGATGTGAAACGTCACCGTCCGCGCATCCGTTCGGCTTAATAAGGGAGAGAAGCGAAAAAAAAAACACTCTTACGCTAAGCTCCCACCTGAAGTGTTGCGAGGAATTCAGAATATTTTTGCCAATTACAGAGCAACGAAGTAAATTAAAGACGCTTTTAAAAAACGCAATATAAGTCTACACTTCCTACAGTTAGTGTTATCACATGGTGAAGGCCTTTCTCTTGTAATCATTTTCTCAGCCAGTCTTTCTTTATGCGTAGGCCTAGTTCACAATTTCTGATGGCAAATAAAAGATAGATATGAATTAGAAAAGTATACGTGTTTAATTATACAGTCTATATGTGTGTGAACATACGTATTATTTCCGAATATTTAACATGTAGGGTTTGCGTGACTGTGAAGATACATCAATAAACACATTAAAATAAAATTCAAGAAATAATTTCGCAGTTTACGATATATAATACAATTTGAATTTTCGTTTGTCGAGAGTTAAGCCCAAAATTACAGCCCCCTTGGCCTACACAAAATAACAGTCCAAAACCCACTTATCTGGAGAGCACATTAAAATTTCGTCTCCCTAGCTTGTAGGAAATTTCGTACCTGTAACGCATAGCCAACAAGCATACGTCTTTTGGGGTGTCACGCCGTGTAGCATAGTAGATTATTTCCACCGTTTAGGTGAGAATTGTTGCCTCTCGCTTCACCTTGCCGATGGTGACAGCAATTTATTCTGAAAAGTTTGTAACTTTCTACCGGACTAAACGGCGTTATATCGCGAAAGGCAGTATACTCCATACTCTCTGCCAGAGAACCAAAGTGAGTAGTAGGCGATTTTACGGCGCTGTCAGCAGCTAGTCTATACGGCGTCAAATGGTAGAATGACAGAATTAGAAAGAATTCGGAAATAAGCTATCATTGCCTACTCGAGGTACCATCCCTGCATTTGCTTGCTGGAGCTGGCAAACTCGAGGAAATCCTATCAGGACAGCCAATGTCTCGGCCGAGAATCGAACCAAGCACCTCTGACATACGAGCCAAGAGCATTACTGATATACCAAAGTGTTCGGTGGAAAGGCAACAGCCGTGGTCCTGTTAAGTTCATTCAGCCACGAAATATGCAAATTATTTGTACCGCATCTCAGTAATGTCCTAGAAATACGGTTTAACATGAGACACGACCTGCCTTTCGTATTTGAGGCCTGCCCCTGGCTGACGTCATAGCCACGACGGCGGCGGCATCCACAAACGTCGTTGTCATCAATGAGATCAAAAAACAGAATTACGTCATTTATAAACAGTAAAAATGGCACTTGTTGGATGCATGTATATTTGACTTTCGGAAGAGCTGGGTCTGATTCCACCGCAACGGATATTTCGGATATTTCCCGATCGTACCTACGACATACGAATTGTCCATTAAAGCAGATCCGGACGGCAAGCCTCCATTCAGGAAGTCTCCCTACCAACAAGCATTGAAGACATGACATTTGTAGCACATGTACAAGGCAAAAGTAAAAGTAAAGTTCCCTGTGCCCAGGCACCACGGCGTGAAAGGATATAGGGAGAGTGAAGGTTAAGCTACCCACATGTAACCGCTCTCTCTGTATAGTGCCCTTTATGTTGGGTGTCACCTTCTTGTTGTCGCCGTCCCCCTTTACCTTCCTGTTCCTTCACCTGGCTTCCACCTGCAGCGGCTGTTGCTGATACTTCTTTGCCAAAAGAACACAGGTGAATTTTCTTTACCTCAGAAGGTAGAGATGAGACTATCTCAGGATCTTTTGTACGGGCCTCGTTCAGACAGGGAGGCAGAAGCGTCTAATGATACACTTGCACTTTGCATGTGAGTATAATTTATTCTTTGTGAAGAAAGTGTAAAACAAAACACAGTTCACATACACAATTCACCAGGTGCTGGCACTTCTTTCAAAGGTGAACTACCAAACACTAACAACTGTTCCTAGCTGGACCACCACTTTTTTTTTTGTTTGAAGAGTATTTGAAGACTATTTGATGCCTGTTTGATGAGTTTTTGAAGACTGTTTTTCTGAAGAGATGTGAGCCTTTCCAGTTTCCGCGAAGTTCCCAAGTCACACCCTCGACTTTTGAGGATTGGTCAGATTTGAAATAAGGGAGTTGACTCTGAATCCGCTACTTCCAATCATTTTTACTCTAGAGGCAAATTTTTTCTTTAATGACCTAACGTAACTTTTGAAAGGTAATGATGTATGCTGGCCACAGCGTCCCCTCCTGGCACGCCTTCGTGTGACTTAAGACTAGCAGAAACTGTCAAGAGTCAAATTTCCAAAGTGAGTCGCCGAGTGCCTCTTGAACCAAAATTCCAGGAACTGCTTAATTAAATCACCAGGGGGCCATCTGGAGTTTTTGTGTGTGTGGTCCATCTGTGAAACAGGCAGCTTCGTGTGTGCAAGAGGTGGGCTATGTCACACTCTGCGTAATTATTATAAAATTATTGAGAATAACTTGATGAAATACCATTTAGGCTTGTGGGCGGTTATACACATTCTTAAACTCGGCACTAGATAAAAGGGAGGAATCGGCTTCGCGTTCCAGTAACTTTGCTCTCCGGCGGCCATTAGGCAGAAGATTGGGTGAACCCCAGAGCCAGAATGAACGTAGCGACGCAGGGTAAAATTTCTGCTCCTGTCAGGAATCAAACCCCATTAGTCAAGGCAGTAACCAACCATTCTGCTATGCTGGAACCCAGATGACACAGGTAGCAGGTTCCTCCGAAACGTTGGTAGCTATCTACTAAACTGCAAGGCGTCACGTCCCAGAAGACCTTTATATTCATTTTACTGAAATACCTGGACCGACCAACGTCTTATTCAGATTAGGCAAGAAGATGGAAAATGTAGGACCTATGCTTTCTAAGAGCCAGTAGTGCTATACAATCTCTCATTAGCCTCAACTAATATAGTTATGTTAATGAAATAAGTTATTAACGGCATATTCCCATATAACCTAAAATTTTCATTTAAAATTTATATCTCTATATTCAAAATTTAAATCAGCGATCAGTATAATTAGAAATCTGTGGGAACCCAAATATATGAAAGAGGTTTAACGTCCCAATGTAGAGTGAGTCCATCAAAATGAATTATGTGTGAACTGTTAACATCCGATTATAGAGCTGCTAACACACATATGAAATATTACATTACTAAACCGAATCATTTCATATATCGGTCTCAATCTACAACTAATAGACTAAACTAATGGTTGGCCGCGCCAGAGCTCAAGCGGTTAGTCGCTGGCTTCCCACCGCGGCGGACCGGGTTCGATCCCGGGGTCTGGTCAAGTGGGATTTGTGGTGGACAAAGTGGTGCTGGGGCAGGTTTTCTCCGAGTACTTCGGTTTCCCCTGCCAATCTTCATTCCACCAATTGCTCCACAATCACCCTCGCCTATCATCTGGGGCTGGTACAATAGGCCAGAAGTGGCCGCAGTTCAAGGGACTTAGTCCCACCCCACTAGCAATAAAAAAAAACTAATGGTTCCCAAACCGTTCCGTTCACCACTCAAAATCCGAAATTACACTCGGCTTCACGCCCCAGCACTTCTACATGCTCAACAACCCAGCAAACCGCCGTAGATTCATAAGATAGTATTTACTACTACATTTAATCTGGGAATGAGTGTACTTTCTACCCATAACAATTACTTTAGGCTTAAAATTCGTCTGATTATTTTAGGAGTTCGCGACCCTAGGTTTGGGAACCCCTGACGCGAGGGATTTACGAAGTATGCCGTTCAGACGGCCTCAGGTGACATATGTATCAAGTTTCATAAGGATCTGTTCAGGCGTTCAAAAGTTGTTAGGGGGAGATACATATACTGACACACAGACAAAAAGGTGATCTCATTGGCCGATATTTATTTTTTCCGAAGTAAGGAAAGTAGGCTAAAAAAGAGAAAACAGTTTAGTAAGAGATTTTGGGAAGATCTGGAACATTACATACGAGTACACGCTGTATACACGCAAACACACACACACATAGAGCAGAGTTCCTCACTTGTTAAACTAATCCGAAGAGGGTGGAAACGTCATACAGAGGTTTTAATGCACAACGTAAATCCATAATGCAACATTCGGTGGTGTGAAACGTGAATGGGTGAGGGTGAGGAGAGACAGAGTAACATTTTCCCTTATTAAGATGGGCCATGACAAGGGAGATGTCACAAAATTTGAAGGACGTTCGATATAAGCAGTTTAAATATTCATGTCTATTGTATTCAAATTAATTACCGGAGGGATGGAAAATCAATTCCGCGATTTGGCGTGTCGGAAAATCTAGTGATCACACAACAAACATATTAATACTTTAAGCTACCTTGTATCAAAGTTATGATAAACGGAAAAGCAGAAATATACGTGGAAAATAAAATATGAATGGAGAAGAGTTTTCAAATGTACTTCAAGATGTTGAAGAAAATATCGTGTTCACACGCGATACGAAATTTTGTCATACAGTGCAACAATTTTAGCAAGATAGAAGACACCTGATGGTGGCCGTATGCGGCCGAAACATTTATTGTGGAGGAATGTTCGTGTTAGTTAGCTATGTTAGTGTGCATGTTAATGCACTTTCGGAATCCACTCGCAGATGGACTACTGTAGGTTGAAATTTTTCAGAGTGACGTACGTAATGGCACAATCCAGATTCATGAGTCTAGGTAGCAGACGAGCAGGTGCATGTTCAGATGCTATTTGCAGTAGTCAAAATGTCGACCGTGCCTGAGGAATATACTACAGAAGAGCAGCTTTCTGTTGTGCGTTTCTTTGTGGGCAAATGGACTCAATGCAAAGAATGTTCATAAATATATGTTTCATGTTCAAGGCTGGAAGTCTTTGTCGCGTAAAGTGGTTCACAACTGGATGGAAAACGTTTCGCTGATGACGAAGAGGTTGAAACGGAGATGCGGAAGTGGCTTAGACAACAGTCAAGAGACTTTTCTGCTGCGGGTTCCAACGCACTGGTAAAGCGATGGGACATGTGTATAAGTGTTAGTGGAGGAAATGTCGAGGAATAAAAGTTTTTTCCAGGTTCAAATATTTACCGACTCTCCGTCGCATAACCACGTCCCTCCTCTATCAATACTTGGATACAATATGCAGTAACAAATATGTTATGCAGGCAGTCTATATTTTGGGGAGAGTTTAAGTTAGTTTTGATATGATTACTAAACTTTCATCCATAATACGGGACATCTCAACGTGGATCATTATGCACGATAACTGGGGCGGGTTTCTCCGAGTACTTCGGTTTCCCCTGTCAAATCTCGTTCCATCAATTATGCCACATCCATTAACCATCATTGGCGCTATATAGTCCCGCCACTGGCAGAGTCGTTAAATAACAACCTCAAAAATTACTTACTATTAATATTCGGATACATTAATAATATTAATAATGATGCAATAGTTCTACACAATGAAACAAGCGATGGAACTTGTAGATTACACAATTACACATTACCCATTCAAGTATGTAACGTAGAAAAAATAGCAAGTGCGAGCTAAATCATGCTTGTAATAAACTATGAACGGCCTCCGATGCTTGAACAGCAGTGTGAATAGTAATTTCATCTCGGAAAGTACTCAGACAGAGAACAGAAAATAATTACATTCTACCAAATTAATGAGCAAACCCAAGCATATTTTAAACAATGAAAATACTATTTAATGGTCCCGTCACTGAGGAAAAACATAATTAAATACACACAAAATCATAAATTCGTACCGATAGAGACGATTCAATCCATAACATGGCCCGTACAGGAGAGGTACATATTTCAGTTTCATTTCTTCCAAAAGTGGCCACCCTGATAGCCTTGTGGCATAATTCACATAGCGTTTCTCAGATAAATGTTTGTAGTAAGAAGAACAGCTGTTCTTTCCTGCATGCATTTATGAATTGAAAACACTGCCCACTTAACTAAGGATCATCCATTCCAAACGCGAAACAAAAGCTAGGAACAAGTCTCCATTTTAAAACACAACACCAACCAAAGTTCACAAGTTGTAAACTCCTTGTACTATTAACACTCATTTTTCCATAGCGTCACGCCGTGATCACAACTCCACACGCTACCGTCGCCTCTATTTCCAACTGGAACAGCAGTGTTTGATTGTGGTCTCACAAGCATACCTTGCCACGTCTACTTTCACCGTCAACCCTCATACGGTATTGCAGTTCGATACGAGTATCGCCGTTACCGTTGCAAAACACAGGAAGAAAGGAACGAAGACGTGCCACAAACCCGATAGCCAAATATAGGAGACTACGATGTCAACACTGGAGGATCTGCTTTGAATTCGCTAATCATTCCCATCCAACGCTTTCACAGGGGCAGTATGGTAATAGCAAAGTTGTCCCAGCGCTTAATTCCATTTAAGCTCCACGTCATGAAGACAATGGGGGTAGAAGTACAGATCCATGTCTTATTAACCTCGGCACTGGATGGCGATGCCCCTGGGGGAAAAGCCACCGGTATCCATAGGAGACTGGGTGGGGCACAAGGCCAGTCTAGACGCTGTAGAAAAGAGAAAAGCTATTGCCTCTGCCGGAAATCGAACCCTGAATCCTCAGCCGACCAGCCCTTAGACGTCGTTACACTGGAAGAAACAAGAAGTTCTGGGAGAAGAATAATATCACCTACTTTTCTTTGATACCACATGGGCTGCATAGAAAACGTCGCGTTCAACAGTCCTTTTAGTGTTCCGTGTGTATTCGTTGCCGCAGTAACGATTTTACCAAGCCGTTGCCTAGCAATGATAGCGAGATATACATACAGACACACAGACTGATGGGAGGATTAATGAAGTACGACGTTGAGATAGGTTCAGGTGTCATGACATACACACCAAGTTTCATACAGATTGGTTCAGGCATTCGAAAGTTGTTAGGGAGCGATTCACAGGCAGCATGGTGATCTAATAAGCCTACTTTCATCTTTTTCAAAATTAGGAAAGTGGGCTAAAAACGGGACAAGAGAACAATATATCTAATAATTCTAATGAACGCTGAAGTATCAGCGTATAGTGATTTGCCAATGATGAAGAAGCAAAGTGGAATATAACTGAAAATGCCACATATTATTTCAGGAAACGGCTTTGGGGCGGTAGTTTATTGAAACATCACTGAACGTGTTGGGCTTGAAATCCACGTCATCTCAAATATTTTAATTCCCTATTACAGAAAATATCAACATGACGGCCACGAGAACTGGGTCTATTAAGGCGCAAACAACGCTGAAAGAATACGTTTACTTCACTCATGTATACAAGATAGCGCGAAAGTTACTACCCGTTAGAGTGCATTGGTTGGCTAGTGTACTGATGCTTGCAGAAATAGGTTTCAACAGCTGCTTCCAGCTGAAGTCGCTGCCAATCAACCCTAGTGTATTCAAGTGAGCAGAAAAGATCTATTCAAGCAATTTCTCTTCTAATCAATATCGTGTTTCGCGACTGATCATGCTGACTAAAAGACACGGATTTTTGCTTTAAAAATTATTTTTGAAAGTAGTTTTCAGCGATTGGCGAGGAGGGATGTGATTATTTTGATTCAGTTCTACTAACACGTAACGCCGTGATATAAAGAAAATGGTACTGCGTTTGATTCGATCCAGAAGAGCGAGGTCGGCGGAGAGCAAAGCGTTAATTTGCCAAGGAATAACCCAAGTCCTAGGAAATCTACCGGCATGCTTGCTCTGGAGCAAAGAGTCCTTGGACGGCAACTTCAACTGATATTACATGAAGCCAGATTTAAGAATTACATTCGGAGATGAACTCAGTTGCTAAAAGACGATCCTGACCGCAGACTTCACTTTTGTGCGCTCATATGGTGGCTAAATTGAACATTTAAAAAGATTCTAAAGGGTTCTGACGATGGTGTATAACACTCAGAACAGTTGGACTTTTGGATTTTGTCCATCGTCCGGTATTCTAAAACTAGAGAACACAAAGTTTCGGGAACTGGATGTGTCCGTCCTCAGGTTAGGGGGGAGATACCTACTTTGCTGGGTCCCTTAGACAGACCTAACCCCAATCACTGGACAACCCATGTCAGTATAACTACACCTATATAAATACATGAGACCAGGCTATATCGAGGCCATGTGGCCAGACTACAGTGTGTCATCAACATACCGAAGCCACAGCGATTGTGTTTCAAGAGCCAATTCCTCAAAATGCTCTATGTAGATGTTGCTAACGATGGGTGACAAAGAGCTTTCAATGGTCATGCCATCTTTCTTGAAAGAATTTATCGTCGCCTGAAAAAAAAATATGTGGTTCTCAAACAAACATCCATTAGTTCCATGACAGCGTCGACCTGCAAGACAAACCGTCCCGCCAATGTGTCACCGCTATGAGGCTTAGTTCTGATTACTTGTACGGTTTCATCATCTGGTACATTAGTGAAAATGCTAACATCAAAGTTAACGAGGGTATCTAGAGATTGAAGGTTTACAGACTTCAACAACTGTATGAAGTGGCCCGAATTCTTTACGAAGGATTCCTATTTTCGGGCAAGAGGACTCAGTATCTCACGGAGTAAACCAACCAGAGCATATCATGGGGAACCAACAGAACTCACTACAGATCTCAGAGGAAGATGGATGGTCAGGCCGAAACATGTAATGTCAATAAAGAAAAACGAGTGACTAATAACCGACGTTGCACGCAGACGGCATAAAAGAAATGTCAGCTCTATGCAGTGCAACAGGATGCTGCACTAAAACATCCACGATTTTTATATTATCCATAAAGTAGAAGGTCTCCTGAAGTTGTAATTTCATGCTGTTAATAAATCCCTGTATTTTAATAAAAGTCTGGTAGCTTTCAGCAAGGAATAGGCGATGTTTCACAAATATTTATATATATCCATTATTTTAAAAAAGAAATATAAAATCTAGTGTTCAGACTTTCTCAAGGACTCGTATGGTGCAAAATATATGCATACATCTACAATAGTGTTGGAGCTATAAACTTTCTACAAGCCTTCCTTAATTAAAAAAACAGCCGTGTTGGTTACACAACTACTTGAAATTGCATTCAAATTGTTGCAAATTGATTTATCAATTCTTCGTTAATATCTGTAATTGATGACGAAACAGAGAAGCTGTGAAACAAGCGCCGAGTAAAAGGTAAAGTTGTCCCTGTACTTAACTAATTAAGCACTACGCCATGAAGCCCTTTCGTTATCAGTGGTGCCACTTCCAGGCTTGGATATATCCCCCAGCAATCCTATTAATTCTGAATGAAATCTTCCGTCAATTTCTACTTTCCTCATGTTTAATTTAACGTTCTAGATTGTCATTTGTTTAAGTCCAGCCTCTAGAAAACATATAGAAGATATTCGAAACAACTAATCTCGGCATAAGTGTAGAAAGCCAAAATTTATTGCAATATCAGGGGTTCTCGTTGACTGAACTCGTGTTATTCGTTTCCACATACGTTAACACATCTAGGCTGACATGTCTGTTATGGAACTACAGATCTTAGCATCTGCCAAAATAATAACTTATTATGCTTCACCAATAACTGTTACCCATTTCTATCTACACTCATTTGAGAAAGAACGTCTATCTGACCTTCAGTATTCCATTCTGCTTTGCCAACTTTGTTGATTCCTTCTCAAATAACAATCTGAGTACTGAATTTTAGGTTCTCACACCGGAGACTACGAAAAATACCATCTTCTGGGTTGTAAGGTAGTGTCGTTCCAAGAATACCCGACATTCATGACTAACATCTTCAGGGTCGAAGAATTATATTGGCCTGCAGTACGTGGTAGACGAAGGCCTTGGGTAACTCACAAAATAAGTTCGATTTCGACAGAGTTTATAGAACTGCAGCAGAACTGTCGACATTACAAATAATCGAAATTCCACAGAGTTCGGCTCCTTTCTCCACTACGTCCCTGTTAAGTGCTATGGCCTTAGCTACCACTGCATCCCCACTTGAAAGTCACTGTTAGTGGAGTTCACGATCGATATTAAACATATAGAAAATTTGTCAGAATTTAAACTGTGTGGTAAAATAAAATCTCCAATTTAAATTCTGCATAATTCTCAGTAAATATAATCGAATCGTCTGCAGGACAGCATTTCCTTGTATCCCCGATTATAATGCTATAAGGAGGGGATACGAGAGGGACCCAAAAAAACGGAATTTGTTTAAAAAAATCTGTATTTATTTTTACATAAAAAAGTTTAATCCCCTTCAAAGTACTCTCCATTTGATTCAATGCACTTGTCCAAACGTTTTTCCCATTGCTCAAAACATTTTTTTAAATTCATTGTTGGTGATGCCTTTTAGTGCTTCCGTCTTTTTTTTTTCAACATCAGCAAAACGTTTTTCCTTGAGATCTCTTTTCATCCGAGGAAATAAAAAAAAAGTCGCACGGGGCAAGATCGGGCGAGTACGGGAGGTGAGGCAAGCGTGTCATGCCAATTTTGATCAAAAATCGCAGCACTCAGCGCTGTGTGGGCAGGCGCGTTGTCATTATGAAAGAGTCATTCACCTGTTTGCCACAAATCGGGACGTTTCCGCCTTACTCTGTTATGCAACGTTTTCGAAACTTCCAAATAATAATTCCGGCGATCTTCCAGAATGATTTGAGGAATTTTTGTCATGTTTTCATCATTTCGGGCGGTCGAAGGACGTCCACTTCGAGGTTGATCATCAGTTGACATTTCACCACGTTTGAAACAGGAGAACCATTCGTAAATTTGGGTTTTACTGATAGCGGTTTCCTTGTAGCCTGTTTGTAGCATAATAACCGTTCCTGCTGCAGCTTTCCCCAAAAGGAAACAAAATTTCACAGCAGCATCAACCATTAAAATATGGACGAATTATATAAAGTCACTTGGGAAAAAAATCACCAAACACTAACGCAAACTTCTCTGAAGACACCAGCCGGCATACTGACTCAAGAAGGTACTGCAAACAACCACCTAGCGGCGGAAGCCTGTACTACAAGTACCCCGTCTTCTGGAAACAAATTCCGGCTCTTTTTTGGGGTCCCCCTTTGTATACGTACTTGTGCATGTCGCGTTTTTGCTTATGATTGAATCAAAGTGCACATGTTTTGTCATTTTCTATCAATGTACAAAGCTATTATGGTTCTTTCTGAGGAAAACATGTGGCTCTCTTTCCAGCAGCAATCCTTTTCCCATCCTATCACACAGTACTACAGTCATCAAAGAACAATTCTTAGTTTTAGAATAACACACTTCAAATAATTTTCTTTGAAAACCACAGCAAAAAGTAGCTGTTCAGCTACAGCAATTTCTGAAAGCGTTAAATCTTCTTCCAATCACTCGGAATTATTCATCAAGAATCCCGTAAAAGAGCTGTGGACTTGAACTTCGTCTTGTCGAAAGACGTGTACAAATTCCATTTCTAATATACCGAATAACATTTTCTGCATGATTTTCTAGCTAAAACTAATTCCAAACATACACGTGCATACAAAACAAAACAAAAAAACCCTGATTTTAGTCCGCAAGCGAACTATACCGACCGAGCGCCCGCGGCTTGTCGGCAAAGTTTAGTGCCAACTTTTGCGGATAGAAGGTGTCGCGTGGTCGGCGCAACGAATCCCCACGGCCGTTAATTTCGAATTTCTAGACCGGAGCCGCTATTTCCTTGAAATATCTCCTCAATTATAATCACAAGGCTGAGTGGACCACGTTCCAGACCCACTAGTACTCAGAAAAATCTGGTAGCGCAGGGAATCGAACCCGGACCTCTGGATCTGTAGGCAGGAACGCTGAACACTAGACCAAACAAGCGGTCTACACATGCATACATAGACACAATACGAATATTCTCTGTATGATTAAATTCCTTCCAAAAAAAACTTCATAGAAAAATCTGAGAGAAACGGAATGGGTTAAATTATAAGAAAATAATATTATATTTAAGCATCCTGTTGCACTCCATACGATAAATGATATAAACTCCGTCTCAAGTGCAAACAGTATATTTTGTGTCTTTGATCTTGCTCCCTACACTACATGTTTCGGCCTCAGACTGCCATCATCAGTTGTATAACACTCACGTCGCTCACGTAGTAAAGAATAGCAGCGGCACGCACATAGAAAGACTACACAGGATAACACCTATACAGTGTGGAAACAAGGACTAGCCGCTGCAGCACTTCAAACACAGGGCGAATAACCCTAACAATTTTAAAATTTTAAAATTTGGACAAGAATTTAAAGATTTAAAATTAGAACTAAAGATTTTATTATGGTGCTATTACAATAAACTCAAAATTAACGTGTGTGAAGTAATCTACGGGTGGACAGCTATCAACGAAGTAGAAGTTGATAATGACAGGGAGAGTGTTTTAGATGTTAAATTTTGAACTGGGTGCAGTGTGACAGCGACGTGAGTGTTATACACCTGATGATGGCCGTCTGAGGCCGAAACATGTAGTGTAGGGAGCAAGATCAAAGACACAAAATATATTGTTTGCACTTGAGACGGAGTTTATATCATTTATCATAAGAAAATAAGTTATGAGGCAGATTTCAAAAGCTCGATTTAGTTGCGACAGTTACATTAATCACGCTAAAAGGTACCTAAGCAAAAAGATACAATATCATGGATTTTTGTGTACAGATCTAATTAAACTTCTTTTACTGAAATATTTTACATCGACTTGCCTACTCGCATGCGGCGTGATGAGTTGGGATACGGATAAAGCCAAGTGTCTTATCGAAGAATTCCGCGAAAAGAGCATTCTGTGTGATTTGCGGGATCCCAATTATACAGACAATCGGAATAAGTTGAAGCTATGGGAGGACTTAGCCACGTAGTTTGAATGTTCGGTGAAGAAAACGAAAGAAAAGGTTAAAAATCTCGGAATGACCTTCCACAGGTATAGAAAGAAAAAGAGCGGATCCGCCAAAGGTGATCAGTGGGTGCACTTCCCTTCATTGAGTTTCCTTCTCGAGGTTGACGCACCAAAAAGAAGACTTTCAACGGACGAGGACGTAAAAATTGAAGCAACCCGTCGCTCTGGGTGTAAATGGAGTCGGTCGCATGTGGCAACGGTTGTTCCTGGCCGCATGCTGCTTGATAAATTGGACGGTAAACATAGTCGCCCGAGGAGGGCAACTAGGTTGCTTTAAGTTGCCCCAGAGTAAACCCGCCTAAACGGCAACACTTCATGGTGCTTATCTAGTGGGACCATGGCATACGCAACACAATACGTTATATGTACTCGTGCCCGAGGAAACGCATACCCAAAAGCCTTGCTCCAAAATAACATTCAAAGCAGAAAAATATTATCTCCTGGGCTTTCGTGATTCCCCTCGGTTACAGAGCTCGACTAAAATATTAGATGCATATGAAACTTCAACTACAGACACGCAATTAAATTGCACATATAAAGAATACAGCGTAACGAATAAGCAGAGGCTGGATGTTTCATCGCCTATACCAGAGTAGATAGTGTTTATAACGGAATCTGTGGTAACAGTGCGGTTTCACACTGGACAGCTGCCATTTTTAAGTGGACGTTTCTCCTCCCAACATGGATTTCTTCCAGGTTTCGTTTGCAAAAAACGTAATTTTATTTCGAAAGAGAAGCCTAGATATAACTTACAGCTCTAAAGAATTTAACCTTATGTGACATGCGCATATTTTAGGTTTAACCAAATACTCCCCACTGATGTTACAAGTTTTACACATGACTGAGCAAGCTAGCTCAAGAGTAAAGCTTCCGGCTTGTATTCGGAAACAGATTCGAATCTCGGCCGGGACACCGACAATCCTAAGTTATTTGTGGGTTTCCTCAGCCCCTCCAGGGAAATGACGGAATAGTATCTCAAACACGGTCACGACTACTTCCTTCCACACCACTTTCAACTGACTACTCACTTGACACCACACAGCTAGTCTGAGCTACAGGCAGCGTCGTTCAATAAACCGCATATTATTGTACGCATTAAGATTATGGCCTTTTGGCATTCGATACCGTGTACTCCAGTATATCGGTACCGACGTTTCGGAGAGATCTGCTACGTCCATCTTCGGTATAGAATACCCAGCTGTACATAAGTTATCAAAAAGTTTTTAGATGGATCCAAAGAATGTTTGTTTTACTGTCAGGCTTATGGACACTGTGACAGTGTTGGGGAGTGAATATTTACATGACATAAGGGGTAGCCATATCTTCCATTACCTATTTTACCGGCAGGATATCCGGAACACTATAAAAATGGCTTTTTTATGTGGCCGTTCCCGCATCGAAATTTCGACCTCTGAATACACTACAAGAATATCTACTATATGTATACAGAACCTACACAATGTTTAATGCTTCATAAATTTTAAAATAATTTTCAGTTATCTTGAGCGAGTACTGTGTTGTTGGATATGCGAACGTCTTCTTAACCACTAGTGATGCGTGAAGAATCAAGAACTACAATAATTCTCTTCTTTCATACTTTATGTTAGAGCAAAAATTTTTCTATACCGTCTATGTAGAAAATTTGAAGCCTCCATTTACTATATCATAAAAGCAAACGAAGAAAACTCGATATATACATTAAATGTAACTTAAGCTTAAGCAGTGGCCCATATGTTACGCACAACAGCAATCTGATAAAATATTTCGCTGCTTTCCTTCATGAATACTGCGCTAGTGAATTGAGCATATAGCGGTCGCTGGAGTGACAATGACAGAAGCCTGTCACGCCCCTCTTGGAACTCTCCGATAGAGGCTTCATTTTATGCACTGGTTTCCATTCCTATTATCTCTTATCTCTCTATGATGGGCTGAAAACAAAGGGATTTCGCGATGTTCCAGTATTTGAAACATCATTCCTATTACTGAACACCACCACCCACCATAACGAGTCTGAATTCAATTCCCATGTTTTCATGAAAACAAAAAGTGTAACTTTATTTAATTCCACTCAGGATAGCTTATTAACACACACTTTGAAACAGAATAAACGATATGTTCCCCCCACCCGGATAAGGCTCTTAAATGTCAAGACTGGACCCGGAACATGAAAGCACATGCAACTACATATAAACTGCAAGCACTTCTCGGTGGACGTATCCATTGAATTGTTATTTATTATAAATTCTAAGTTTAAAGATTTAAATATACCAGCACGTAAAAAACATTATATACAGCACATAACGAGATTCCACTCAAAGTTGTAACATAAAAACTCTATCCTGCAATATAGATATGTAATATTATATTTCAGCATTCTGTTGCACTGAGGTACCATCTGTAGTCTTTTTTTTTGTCTATAATGCAACAATTTAAATTTTAAACGACACCAAATCACATTTAATTCACCAAGATGCTCGTTAGATGTTCAAATTTCATTAAAATATATGTACATTCTGTGTTTATGCTACATGTTTCAGCCGCACAGGGCCATCTTCAGCAACACATTTTTAAGGAACACAAAGAAACACTAGATGCACACAACCAAGAGAGCGGTACGCCCAATGGCGCACAAACGGCCGCAATATGATAGAAAGAAAACATCGACGTCATCAGAATTAATGATAACAACAACGACGTGATTTAAGTGTACTATTTGACCAAGTACACAGTGCAGCAGACTCCTTAAAAATGTGTTTTCCTGAAGATGGCCCAGTGCGGCTAAAACATGTAGCATAAACACTGAATGTACATACATTTTGATGACATTCTGAACATTTGACGACTATTTTGGTGAATTAAATGTGGTTTGGTGTCGTTTCAAATTTTTATTGTTGTATTATAGACAGAAAACAAAACTACAAATGATATAAATACGTATACAAATTAGCATTCACGTTGGTGTCACTTCAGCGAATACGACTTAAGTTCAGCACTGTCTGTCTGATCCTTCAAATTCACATGTCGAATTCGTGTGAACACGGAACAGGGAACACCTAACAAGATACTTGTTCACAATATCTAGTCACGGCTGACACGTTACTTCAAGGTCTCACTCAAGGCAATACATAACAAACGGAGTGTACCTTGGGAAAACCGCCTCAGCTGACTGCTAGAGACTACTTCCTCTACTGGCTGAAAATACACATTTATTATAAATAAAATTAGCTCAGCTTAATTTAGTCAGCGTGTTCCTACTCATGGAAGGGCGATAAAACTGATTGTAATAATTATCGAGGAATATCACTGTTATCTATTTCATACAAAATTGTATCCAATATCCTTCTCTCGATATTAAGTCCATACGTGACGAAATTATTGGGCATCTTCAGTGTGGTTTCGACATAACAGATCAACTATTCATATACGAGTATATATATATACTGTATATCTTTTTTGTATTCGTCAGATACAATAGAAAAAAAAATGGGAGTACAATGAGACGGCACATCAGCTATTCATAAGCTTCAAGAATTAGGGAACTATTGTACAGTATTATCACAGGGTTCGGGGCACCCATGATAACAGTTAGGCTGATTAAAATGTTTACATGAAACCTATAGCAAAATCCGTACAGGTAANACGTTCCTCCGAAACGTCGGTTAACACCACATATACACGGCGCCAAATCCCAGAAGACTGCTTTCTTCATAGTCACCGCCGTGAAAGCCTCAAATCTTACATAGGTAAATATTTGTCTGACACGTTTCCAATTCAAAATAGTATAAAACAAGATGCCTTATCGCCAGTGCTTTTCAACTTTCCTTTAGAATATGCCATTAGGAAGATCCTTGAAAAATAGGTGGGACTGAAATTAAACGGGACACATCAGCTACTGGTCTATGCTGATGTTGTAAATCTATTGGGAGATAACATAGATACCATAGAGAAAAACATACGAACTCGGACGCCAGTAAGAAGGTTCGTGTAGAAGCAAATGCAGAGAAAGCTAAGTATACCTTGATGTCTCGTCACCAGAACGAGGGGCAATATCATAACATGAAGACAGTTAATAGATCCTTTGAAAATGTGGCAAAGTTCAAATATTTGGGAACGGCAGTAATAAATCAAAATTTGATTCGAGAGGCAATTAAGAGGAGACTTAATTCGGGTAATGCTTCACGTCACTGAGTTCAGAACATGGGTGTGAAAATTTGTCTCTGATCTGAAGCCGTGGAGTATACTAGAAGCCCAATGATGTTTCACAGGAACATACTGCCTCCATCTTCAGAATCAAAGAGTAGATCAAACAAACAACAAGCAAGAAGCTTGAGGTCTCATCACCAGAATGAAGACAAAAACAAAACATAAAGATATTGTGGCGTACTGGCTGTATGCAGGAACTGTTGAGCCACAGAGGCCTCGGGACACGCGCGCAACGCGAGAGTTGCGGGTTGCATAAGCGCGTTGCTAGGCGACAACTCTGTGAACGCTTGGATGGCGAAACAGTGAGAGTGGCGTCACATAGCCCCACTCATCCCGTTGCTGCGTGACGCTCGGTAAACACGCCTGACAACAATACCTGATATCTGTTGCCAAGCAGCAATGTGTTTTCTATGTGGTCCGTGCCGAGCCTACATAAGGAGCTGCGACAGCCGTCGACTGCCGTGGTAGCGAATACTACTAGAAATAGGGCATAATCTGATGTACTGAGCCTGGATTGACAGAGGCCTTGTATATATTTTATACAGAAATAGGAATTAAGATTAAATTTGTAAATATATGTAAATACAGACAATGGACTTACTAATACGGACTATGACTGACAAATGACAGACCCAACCTCTCGCCAGAGAGGGCGCCCCAAATGGACAGGGCAGTAACTTTCATATAAGNAAAAAAAAAAAAAAAAAAAAAAAAAAGAATTCTGGTCATGAGCCCCAGCCAGGGCTCGACACCAAGACACACAGACTGACTGACCATCAGTTGCAATGTGACTTGGACTTGGATTCAGCCAGTCACCCATGTGGTGGCAGGGTCGAATACCTCCACTGTGACCCTGCAAGTTGTAGGAGGCGACGAAAAGGGAAGTCTCAAATTTGAGACAGTAATATATGGTCTTGAGTACCAAGGGACTCGGACCCAAGAAAGACTGCGCTGGCAAGGACCAGCAGCATATACAAAAGACCAGTGGCGGCTCATAGCTAAAATTAGTGGGGGTGCTGCTCCAGAAAATTTGTAGCCTTTGTTTTAAAATTGTATAAAAGGAAACAAACATGTATAAAAAGAAAATTTATTCAGAAACTTGATAAAATCCTAAAAGAACAAAATCAAACATTTTTTACTTACTTTAACTTAAATTGTTACAGTTCAAGCTTAATCTGTTCATTTAAAAATGAAATCCATTCTTGTTTTAATTTGCGCGAAAAGATCAATAATTTTCTCCTTGATCTCTGGATGACAACTGAGGAATTTTTCTCCATTGAAAGCACTGCAAGTGCATTTAGTCTTTCCGAATTCATAGTGCTTCTTAGAAAAGATTTTATTCTTTTCAATGTTGAAAAGCAGGCTCTGCCTCTGATGTAGTCATGGGAACTGTCACGAGGATTTTTATCAGTTCCGTAATTTCACTAAACACATCATCTACATTATTTTCCAAGATAAATTTCAGCAGCTCAATTAATGTGCAATATTCATGAATATCAGACCTACAATAGAATACTTATAGTTCAGTTTCAAGCTTTTCTTTGTCAATCATGGGATATGCTTCAATGGTCAGTACTATCTCTTCTGTGGGATATTCATTCTTAAAACTAGCGAAGCATTTCTTGTTGAACAATTTAGCAGCTACTAAGTGTTTAGTGGAAGAATATCTGTCCATTATATCAACACATATACAGTCACACACTTCCTTAGCTTGTGCCATGAGTGTCTTTGAAGGATTCTCACAGTACTTTGAGTTTCTCAATTCTAAAATAGCAGTTTTGAAATTTGTTATATATTCATTAACTTTAAACACACTAATTTCTCGAGATTGCATTTGGTTGTAAATTATTTCAACATGAGTCATAATCTGATAAAAAAGCTCTAACCGAAACTTGAAATTATCATCATTCAGGTATTTTAAAATTCCCGTTGCTTCTGCAATGGTTTGATCTGCATTTGATGTTGACTGAATTTCAGTAAGGCAGTTTATTAAAGGTTGCAAATTTTCATGAACTCTGTTTATGGTCCGTATTTTGAAGTTCCACCTTGTAGAAGATGAATGTGGAATGCTGACTTTCATATGCTTCTTGAGAATGGACACATGTTGCGGTGATCTTGAGAAGAATGTTGGAACAGCCAGAATGTTAGAGAAAAATATTCTTGTGTTTCGTGTAATACTTGCTGCATTCCTCATTATTAAATTAAGTTGATGTGCATAACAGTGAATGAAATGTGCATTACTATAAACTGCTTTTTATTTTTGCTTGAACTCCTGCTTTTTTGCCTTTCATGACATTTGCACCATCAAATGTCTGAGCTATCAGTTTTTGTCCATTTTCTTGAAGGATTATGTCCAATTGTTCTAAAATACGTTTTGATATGCCATCTGCAGTTTGATTTTCTGGAATAAAGAATCCCCAAAAACGCTCAAATATTTCTCCATTCAATACATACCGTAGAGTGTGTTTTGAAACATCTGTTGTGTCATCAGCCATGACAGCTACAAAGGAAGCCTTCCTAATTTCCGTCCTTATCTCCTCATGGTATATTTGGAGCAGGCAGTCAAGTATCTCATTCTGAATGGTCTTAGAAACACCTTTGAAGATTGTACTGGTTTCTAAGTGATGCTTCAAATCTGAATCTAATTTAGATGCAAAATTTATTAATCCTCTAAATAGCCCTTGATTTATTGAATCGTCTTTTCATCATGTCCAGGTAAGAGAGTTTCAAAGTTTCCACAAAAGGAAATGCAGTCTATTATTTTGGACAAAATTTCACGGTCCTTTTTAACCTTTATATTATGCTCACTGATTGAAAGTATGTATGCCCACTAAGTTTCTCCTTAATACTTACAATTCCTAAAAGTGACAGTGCAACTACATTATCAACGTGCTTCTTTGACTTCTCATGCTTTTCAGTGTTTTCTTTCATTTTGTTTATATTTCTAAAACCATCTTTTGTCCACGTTACATCACCCCCAAACAGCAAACACGGGAAGCAAAACAGTGCATTTTTTACTTGACAGCCGCAAAGCCAACTTTTCCGTTTGTACCATTCAGAATTAAAGCTACGAATATATTCCCTGTTCTTGCTTATGCCTGGCTGAGATATTAGAATATCAGGTGTTAAACGACCACTTTTCTTAACTGCAACTTTCTCATGGAGAGACAGTTGTGAAAACTTAGGCTGTTGAAGTTCACTTACAGTCACAGAACTTATTTCTCGGGGATGCAAGGCCATGGTTAAAGTTTTCTGTTAAATAAAAGAACAAAAAAAAAAAATCAAATAGAATAGCTGGAAGCAGGATAATAATCTAATTCTACAATTAACTCACATTCAAGAATATGGTACACGGTTTTTAAGCACAACACAGGCGGAGTAAAAAAAACTACCTTCCACCAGTGCTCCAGGGTCGGCACTGCGGGAACGACAGTGCTCTCTCTCCCTTGCAGCCTCGCATGCAGCTTCCCATGTGTGCATGCGCACAACAGACAACAGTCAACAAACACCTCGCCGCTGGAACTGTGAAGCGCACAGTTCCATATAAAGATTTGGCTACTGACATTAAGCTTAAGGATTAGATATTGTATTGTACAAGTATAAAGAAAGAATTAAAGAAAAAAGGACTCATTATATAAATGTTATCGATAATATCAAGTGGAAATTGGGGGTGGTGCAGTTCCACAGTGCCTATATGCGGGCTGCCTCTGCAAAAGACAGACCTGTTCCCTCGTCAGAGAGGGCGCGCACAAAAAACAAGACCGTAACTGTCAAACAGTAATAAATATATGACTAGCCATCAGTCACAATGTGACTTTGACTTTGAATTGATTCAGCCAGTATTCAGTATTGAGTATTCAGTATTCAGTATGAGTTGAAGTCCAGCAGTTATGGGTTGCTGAGTTGTACTGAGTGAATGGAATCAAGACAGGAAGTGACTACAGCAGGAGAAGTAATTGGGATACCAAAGTTGTGACTTATGTAAGTGTGGATAAAAGTGTGAAATAAATTCACTAGATCCAAGACCAGTGTGAAGTTATTTGTTGCAAAACACAGCAACATGTGACAATATCTAACACATCCTATGAAGAAGCAAAAAAGTGGCAAATTTCAGATGTTTGAAAACGACACTGAAAAATCGAAATGTCGTTCATGATGAAAGTATGAGCAGATTAAATTTCGATGCTTCCTATCTATCCTTCAGTTAAAAACATTTTGTCTTCCTGTCTGCTACCTAAAAACACAAAAAGTAAAATATATAAAACTATAATTTTGTCTGTTGTTCTCTACAAATGGATACGCTCGTATTTGGTGTCATATTAAAGGAAGAAATTAGGGTGACCGAGAACAGGTCACTGAGGAAAATATTTGATCCTCGGTTGTGCAAAGCAGGAGAAGGATGGAGAATATTCCACACTGAAGAGTTTCATTATTTTCAGTCCTCACTAAATACTGGGATGATCAAGTCAATGACAAAATAGAAGGTGCCTGTTGCACGCATGGGAAAGAAAAAAATTGCATGCAAAGTTTCAGTAGGAAAACTTTAAGGAAAGAGCCAACTTGGAATGCCTAGGTGTAGATGTGTTGATAATAATAAAACATATCTTAAAGAATTAAGATGGGAGGGTGTGTACTGTATTCACGTGGCTCAGGAAATATACCAGTGGCAAGTTCTCATGAACATAGAAATAAAACTTTGTATTCCATAAGAAGGTGGGAATCTAACTAGCTGAGCAAGTATTAGCTTCTCAAGGATGACTCTGATTTCTGGAGTTTGTTATGTAGTTAACTGATATTTGGCGACTACTGATTCACAGGAATTTATCGACTGTAACAAAAATCTATTTCAATGTTCACAAGCAACATACTACGATAGCGGCCTCCGTAGTCTAGGGGTAACGTTCCCACCTCATGACTCAAGGTACGTGGGTTCAAACCCAGTGGAGGTCGTGGAAGTTTTAAGGGTGGAAAAATTCAGGGAATAAGTCCTCCGGGAGGGACTTTAAGCCGTGGCTCCCGTGTCGTAGATTTACGGCATGTAAAAGAACCTCATGCCTCTAGGAGGCCTCTGAGCTAAATTAGGCCAAAAAGTTTCCCGCCCAAATAGTTTCCAATGCCTCCGATAGATGGGGAAGTATTAGGTACCACTGCCAGAGGAGGGACGACCTCGCTGACAGAAAGGAACTAATTATTAGATACCACTGCCAAGTAGAGGGTAGAAACCTTGCTGGCAGAAAGGGGCTAAAGTATTAGGTACCACTGCCAGAGGAGGGACTAACTCGCTGACAGAAAGGGACTAACTATTAGATACAACTACCAAGTAGAGGGTAAAAACCTCGCTGGCAGAAAGGGGCTGATAGCGAGCACCAGTATTGGTAGGGGATGGAGACAGTAGAAATTAAAAAATGAGGATGTACAATAGACTATCAGTCGCGGTGCATGGGGAAACCCACCCCCTCAATACTGAATCACTGAACATACTACGATGACAGTGCATCAATTTTAGCATGAACACATACACCTGATAACGGCCAAGTGAGGCCAAAACATGCAGCAACCTGTATGAAGGAGTTAGCAATCAATTTCCTAATTCTTGAAGAGTACTACTTTCTGGGATATGCTGCATATAGGCTAGTAGAAGACTACTGACAATTCAGAAGTTCATACTGCCTCCATCTTCAGGGATGAGGAGTAAGCAAAACAATAAGAAAGATGGAGGGAGAGTCAATAAACATCTACCAGACTACATAATGTCATATATCAGATAATAATTACTCTTCATGGTCATTGCCTTGTGAACTTCAAATCCAACCCCTATTCACTACAATTCTGCACTTCTAATGGAACAGTCTAATACTTATAACTACTTTTCAATGCAGGATGACATTTTAACCTTCAGATCTGACAACTGAACTGAACTATTTCCATGCACCCAAAGTTATTTTTGGGAAGCCATCTGTCACTCGGCCACTCAAAAATTTCTCAACATTTTATGGAACCCAAAGGTTCATTGCTATGTTCACAGCATCCCACCAATGGTTGCTATCCAAAGCCAGATGAATCCACTCAATATTGCCCCATCCTATTTCTCTAAGATCCAGTTTAATATTACCCAACAAATGAAATGACACATCAAAAAGTACAAAATACGGTTTAACTCCTAAGCTAACCTAACCTAACCTAACCTAATACCAGGAATGAACACTGTCCTATCAAAATCTAACCAGGAATGAAACATGATGGGGAGCCTGGATTATACTTTGCACTTTCAGCAGTGGAACAGCTACTTTTAATGGTCTTTAAAGAGCTAAGTTACTTTGTAACACTGTGTTCCCATTTCTCACCAGTTTTGTATTTAAGCAATTTCATTCTACTGTGATGCTAATGCAGATAATTCAGATTACAGATTGAAAATAGATAGTACAAGAAATCGTTAATTATGAAACTGAACTTGAGCCTTAGTTAAGATAGGCTGACCCATAATACAATTTTAGGACTTCCTGAATGTGAATTAAACATGTTACATACATTCATTCACCCTGCCATTCATTCTAACATGTTTTCTTTCTTTTATTTAGAATAAACCAATATGTGAAGTGGTACGAGCCTGGAAAAATTACTTCATGTAACAAATTACACGTATAATCAACTATACTGTTATTGTTCCTTTTGGAAACAGGAATGTAGATTTAATTTAGACTTTATCATTTACTTAAATGACAAACTGTGGGTATTCAACAAGAAAAGTTTGCTGCAACCTGCTACCTCCAAGTAAAATAGGATATACCATGCCAATATGCACTTTTACAGACTAAATTTTGTATCTGAATTATCTTGAATGCATATCAAGTTCTTTCTATGAATATTATGTGCAGTTGCTCATAATATTACCATTCACTCACTCGTGGAGCTGAGCCCTTCTTGAGAAGCTGCCTATTGTGCAGCTATTCAAGAACTTCACAGCATTTGATGGAACCATGCTCACAAGAGTCCTCCAATGGTCCCTATCCTGAGCCAGGTCAATCAAATCCATCCCATCCCATCCTATCTCTCTAAGATCCATTTTAACATTGTCCACCAACCTACGTCTTGGTCTTCCTAGTAGTCACATTCCTACTGCCTTTCTCACCCATAAAAGTCTGTGCCAGCAGAGGCTATCCACTTTCTTACAGCTGCAATGACAGCATTGTTGTCTGGAAAATGCTACATAGTCCATCTTTCATAGGCCCAAAGAGATGGAAGTCTGAAGGTGCTAAATCGGGGCTATAAGGTGGATGTGGTAGGATAGTCCAGCCAAAATTTGCAATGTGCACAGTGGTTGCCAAACTAGCATGGGATCTAGTGTTATCATGTTGCAAGCGAAAGGTTGTCTGCTTCCCCAACATCGTTTCCAATGCATTACAGCCAATATTAAGCCGTGCAAAGAGTTCCCTGGTCGTTATCCGCTGATCTGTACAGATGAACTGATCAAGGCGCTGTTCATTGTGAGGAGTGGCAGCTGAGCAAGGACGCCCACTGCATGGCTTGTCGTGCACTTCACTTTCGCCACTGTTAAAACGCACTACCCACCGCCTCACTGTGCTGTCATCCACTGTATTGTCTCCGTTCACCTTTAGCAAGCGTCAATGGATGTCAATGGGTGCAATTTGTTCAGCAGTGAGAAAATCAATAACACATCTCTGTTTCGTACGCACTTCTATGTCAGATGCCATTTTGGTAAACTGCTCTGCTGTTGCTATCTGTCCCACGACAACCAAACTAATAGTATATTGGCAGGAAGGTTCAACCTTTACTACAACACCACCAACATCCAGCTCAGACGTTAAATATTAACACAAAAAAATGGGAGGCATTATATACGGAACGCCTTTCATATATTATCACCAAGTAGATTCACATCATTGGCATAGACCAACAGCTGATGCGGCCCGTTTAATTTCAGTCCCATCTGATTTTCCTGCATCTTACTAATGGCATATTGTAAAGCAAAGTTGAAAAGCTGTGGTAATAAAGTATCTCCTTGTTTCATTCTGGATAGGAACATTATCACACAACTATTCACCTATACAGGCTTTACTATATATTTCATTTAAACACATTTTAATCAACCAAACTAGTTTCATGGGTACCCCAAATTCTATGAGAATATTGTACAATACTTTCATCCCAACTGAATCACAGGCTTTCTTGAAGTCTATGTATAGCTGATGTACTGTCTCACTGTACTCACATTTTTTCTCCAATGCCCAACGAATACAAAAAATCTCATCAGCAGTTAGTCTGTCATGTCAAAACTCACACTGATGAACCCCAATAACTTCATCCGTAAATGGACTTAACTGTGAGAGAAGGATTGTGGATAAAGTTTTGTATGAAGTTGATGGCAGTGACATCCCGCCATAATTACTACCCAGTTTTATCACCCTTCTTGGGAACAGGTACAACAACAGACTCCTTCCAGTGATCAGGCAATTTTTCCTTCTTCAAAATAGAATTAATTAGCTTATGGATCTTAGATCTTAACATTTCGCCTCCTGATTGAATCAGTTCTGCCAGAATTTGATCAGTACCTGGCGACTTACACATTTTCAACTTTGCAATAGCAATTTCAACCTCAAAAGGGCTAGGATCAGATACTAACAGTTCAGCTGTATGTATTTCTAACTGCCTCACATCACTGACCCTATGTGCATTCAGTAACTGAGAGGAGGTGTTCTTACACCCATACAAAATGTTGTGGGCGTCTGAGAGCAGATCACCATTCTCATCCTTCACTAAGTTACTTCTAGGCTGGCAACCCCTCTTAAAGTCATTTATTTGTCTATACAAGTCTCTTAAATGTTCTTGTTCTTACTGTTTGTTGCAAGCTCATCAATTTTGTCTTCCATATATTCCCTCTTTTTATTCTGAAATGCCTGCAGGTTTCACATCTTATAATGTTCAGATTATCCCCATTTATTCTGCTTGGATACTGTAACCACTGCAATTTGGCTTGTTTCCTTTGGTATAATAATAATGAACATCCTTCAATTCATAATAACCTAGACTCTCTTTAGCTAAAATTTTGATATTCTCTCTAATAGTTTCTCAAGCTCTATTAATATTCCCCTCAGTGTCTTAAGTTTTCCAAAGCTGCTAAACTATTTGAGATTTCAACATGATACTACTCTTTACACTCTACCTCATTTAATTTCTTGAGATTGAACCTCTCCACATGAACACCATGCATTATTTGTTTACTCACTGCAACAATATTACTGTTATTTATTATTAATATACACAAACAAAAATAACAAGTCATGACTACACACACCAGTATGAAGATCCGCTACATTCAAACACATATCAATCCTGCCAGCCCTTGCACTAAAACTGTCAGTTACAAAACAACACTTCTACATTAAAACGTGCTAAAGGTATGGCCTCCAAACCAATTCAAGAGGTGTTAACTTATGCTTACATGACACTTGATATGAATATTCTAAATGATAAATGCTCTAATCTCAATCACTAACAGTCACATGACCATAACATATTTCACGAGACCCAATACTGCTCATTTAATCCTACATTATTACCTACCCATAACAGCTGATGACTGACCCACTCTTTCTACACTTTAAAAATATCAACCTTTGAAGAAAGCTTCTGCACTTAAGATGCAAAGTACTGCCTCAGTGTAATTTAACGGCGGTTAAAACGCCTTTAAGCTTCCAGGTGTAGCAGTGAATGACTGAATCCAGTTATATAAAAAAAACATTACAAAATTTACAATCATTAATCTCTTGCAGTATGGATGGCCCTTATATATTTTACTATTTTCATGCAATAAAATGATTAAGTTTCACTGCAAGCACATACCATCCATCATGAAGTCTCTTCAAATCTGCAATCTCCATTTCAAATTTCAATTTACTAACTTCACATAACAACATATCACGTTCTGTAGTAACTGCATCCAATTCATTTTTCAGATCTTGTATCTCTTGACACTGCCGATGTATAATAGCAACATTGTTTTCCAGCGACTTCTGTAACTCTTCTTTCGATTCGAAAACCAGCGACAATTCCGCTTCGGTTTTGTCACTCATATTTAAAATTACATTACTTTCACTACACAAACTACTTATACACTTCTGACATTTCACAATAACCCCAACTCCGACAGCTCTTCGCTTGATCAGCCCACTGCCCAGGCCATGGCCTTCGATCTAGCTTAGGTGTGTCAAGGCTACACACGTTTCTGCCGCACAATATGCAAAATTCGGCACCAGATGGCAGCAGCAGACTAGTCAAGTTACTTATTATTCCTATTGTGATTATTAAAAAAACTAAAATCTCCAGTTTTGTACAGTATTCCGTTTCACTCTTTGCTTGGACAGCATAGAATACTTCGTGAACAAAATGTCGGTATTTCTACATGACGCCTGAAAGCCACAACAGTAGAACAAATTATACCTAAATTAAATGCAGCTTGCTATGCAACGAGATCAATTAAGCCTTTTATGTCACAGGAAACATTGAAGATGGTTTACCATGCCTACTTTCATTCTATTATGAACTATGGATTAATATTTTGGGGGAACTCTTCACATAGTGTAATAATTTTTAAAATACAAAAGAATATAATTAGAATCATTACAGGATGTAGAAGTAGAGATTCATGTAGAGAATTATTTAAGAAATTAAAAATTCTACCTCTTCAATCGCAATACATATTATCGCTTCTCTTATTTGTTGTTTACAACAAAGATAAATTCAAATTAAATTCTGATGTCTATAACATGAATACTAGACAAAAATATAACTTCCACCTACCCTCATCAACTTTATCAGTATATCAAAAAGGAGTCTACTTTACTGGCATAAAAGTGTTCAACAATCTGCCACAAAGTATTAAAAACTTGGGCAATGATACTAAAAAGTTTAAATCAGAGTTAAAGAATTATCTACATGCTCATTCCTTCTACTCTTTAGATGAATACTTCAATGTAAATAGAGAATGATGTAAAATTAAGTTATATTAATTTTTAAGCTAAAATTGCCTGTACTTATGTATGTAACCTTTTGACTTGATCTGTATCCAAAGGTACTAACCTGCTTAGGATTTATAGAATGTAAATAAATTCAATTCAATTCAAGAGAAGATTTCATTGCTGGGAAAATGCTCAGTAAACACGATTCCGCGATAGTGAATACACACACAACAATAGATCATTTGGAAACGGTGTTTTCTAGTTTCTTGGACTAGTACTTCACAATACTCTGTCTTGGAAGAGTCACACCGATATGTTGGCTTCCACATTAAACAAAGCATGTTATAAAGAGCAATCAGACCTTTCTTATCTTTTAAGTTCCCTAAAGATAATCTATCATGCATATTTTCATTCAGTTATAACATACGTATTAATTTTCTGGGAACTTCTTCCCACAGTACAATCATTTTAAAACTCCAAAAGCGAATGGTTAGAATACTAATGGAAGCAAGACCCAGGAATTCTTGCAGAAATTTTTTTTTACATTTTAAATATACTACCTCTAGCATCTCAGTACATACACTTCTTGGCTCTCTTTAATATTACCAATAAATCATTGTTTAGAGAAAATTCTGAAATTCATAATTTTAATACCATGAATAATTTAATTTTTTTTAGTAATGACTCACTTGACAATGTTTCATAAAAAGTCCTGCCTATGCAGGCATTAAGATATATAACCATCTTCCAGCTGACATTAAGGACTTGGCATGTGCTATTAAAAGCTTTAAAAAAGCATTACAAAGTATTTGCATGAGCATTCTTTTTATACTGTGGGTGAATTTTTTATGCATAAAACTAGATATATTTCTGATGGTAATAGCAACATCATTGTATCAGTATTTACAGTGTTTTATTATTTTTATATTTTCAACAAAATCTTTTAATGATTGCATGTCTTGTTTATTTATTTATTTATCATTATTTATTAATATTGTACTGTCTTGTATTTTTTACTGTTCTATATCCAATGGTTGTACCAGTTTGAATCAACAGAATAAATTAAAATTAAAAAAAAAATAATCATTGTCAGGGTCACTGGCAAGATGGAAGGGAAGATGCTAGGCATTTGCCCCCCTCCCCCTGGATTTTTGGAAAAAAATCGAAAATTACAATAAAATAACCAAATGTTGATAACAGTAAATTCTTCTGTACTGAATACACAAGTATTTCACAACTTCTTGGATTAGAGATTCTCATAGCAATGCCTGCAAAGAGTATGGTCTTCTGTGTTGTAATGACATGTTCTTTGGAAACAGCCTGACATTTTGGAGCAACATATTATCTCCATATTCAGAGTCAAAGACTAAGACAAGCAACAAACCAATTTAACTTGCCACCTGCTTCTGCTGGTTTCTGGCTTGACTAATTTTTCAACCATAAAGGTGGAGGCAATTTGTCCCTCTGTAATATCAGGCCGTCTCCAAACTAGAATGTTGCACCCCAAAAGACTATACTCTTCATTTTACAAGTTCCTCAACAAAATCTGTTTTAATTTTCTCAACTTGTTCCTTGCAAACACTCATTGTACGTACATAAAACAGACAAAAGTCTATTACCCATGGTGTGTTGACACACTGAAGGGTCACAGGCAGTGAAAGGCATTTAAAAATTGTCATTTACCAGTCAATAAAATGCATCCACATATTTAAATATTTTAATGAAGTCACTTTCCTAAAATTCATACCAATTTCTTGCCTTAGGTAAGAAATTGTTGAGTAGATTTCCATACATAATTTGTTATGTTCTGCAGTTTCTGTATGCTCAGTTATTGACCCTGGATGTAAGTAAAACAAATCAAAAGCACTCAAATTGTTTTCTGAAAAAATAAATTTACAGTATTGTATGCAATCCAAAGGTTCATTATTTATATTCACATGAGCTCACCATTTGTCCATTACCTGACCAAGATGAATTCTCTCTCCACCCTCCCAATTTATTTCTATAGGATCCACTTCAAAATTGTCCTCATTTGTACAATGCTGGTCTTCCAAGATATCTCTTCCCCTAAGGTTTGAATCTCAAAATTCCATATGCACTTCCCTCTCATGTGTGTTTCAGTCCCTGTCCATCTCATCCTCCATGATCTGATTGATCATCCTAATAATAATTTTCAAACTTCTTACTGCACAATTTTCAACAGACTCCTGCTACTTTCTCCTCCTAGATCAAAATATTCTCCTTAGGACAATGCTCTCAAATACATTCAGCATATATCCATAAGCACCAACACTTTTCAATGTTAAACAAGTTTGAATTGCATTCTTCTCATATAATAATCAAATGATGGGCCTTGCAATTCCAACATAATCATTCACCATGTGGTGGACATCTCATGGCATAGTATTTGCTATCATTGCTTCCATAACACTTTGACATGTGACATTTGTCCTCAGGTAAGTTTGAAATTTTCGTCCAGTGTTCATTGATAGGAACAGGCAAGTATTTTGGTTGAACAACATTCCAAATGGCCTCCTGTCTTGTACTGCTCTGTTTCATTGACCTACTAACTCTAATTGTGTAACTCAGAGATGTCAGTGACTCTACCATAGTGAGGTATCTGAAAGCATTTAAATTAATGAAAATAAATTATTATATTATAATTATGAAATTAATTTATCTAATTATATATAATAATGATGTTATTGCTTTATATAAATGTGAAAAGACAAGTGGCACCACCTAAGATATATGAGAGAGCAGGGAAAATTGAGAGTATGAAATGAGAAAGGTAAAAGGTAAAAAGGTAAAGCTAACCTTGTAACAGGCCATAGAGGCTCATAGAGTTGCGAGATGTTGAGGCTCCCACATTTTCTAGACAATCAGCTCACTGATGATGGTGAGGGCCATAGTGTAGCTGGACGGATTAGGTAAGGCAATTGAAAAGTTGTCCCTGTGCTTTACTTATTAAGCACTGCACCATGAAGGTGTATGGGGGAGTGGATGTATAGATTCACATTTTCTTGAGCTCAGTACTAGCTGGAGGTGAGTGGTCAGCTTCACGCACGCTTTACCCCTGAGGAAAGAGCCCCCAGTTCCCATTGGATAGGGGGGGTTGAGTGGACCCCAAAGTTGGTCTGGACAACATGGAGAAGAGAAAACTCTTGACCCTACTGGGACTCTTAACTCTGACCCCTTAGTTGTCCAGCCTGTAGCCAGTCACTCTACCAGCTACACTAGGAAGGATTAGATCAATTTAAAAGTCCAATAACCTCATCAAGAATGGAACCTGCTTTTAGCATAGTGTCTCAACCAACTATGCTACCATGTGCCCCATGAAATGAGAAAGTTAAATGAAAACTCAAATTAAATTACCGTTCTTTGATACCATGTCTTTCCTGTAGGATTACTTGCAACATAGTCTACTTGCAGGAAATTTTCAAAACTTCCCATTTGGTTACTCAGTAGCAGCTTTACCTGGAAAAGTGGAAAATTATTTCAGAGAACGAGCAGTTCAGCCCCCACTGATACACCTTTCAGCCATTTGGGTAGGAAAAAAAATACCAAAGATCTACCGCAGAAATGAACAGTGTTGCACCAGAAACAAAAGAAATTTGGTGAAAATGAGCAGTAACTTCAGAATTAGAAAGGATTAATGGCCTAATTGAAAACAAGAACAATTCTGATCCACAATATTATTTTGTAGCATCCTGTTGCACTTCTTACTTGGTGTTTTAATTAAATTTAATTGTCGTACATAAGACTGTGGAACTAATTAAAAACACTAAATTCTAATCCATGTTTCTTCTCAGATACCTGTAATGACAGAGCGTTTATCTCCTACGAAGAATATCAATTTCAAAGTGGAAGTGCGGCAAGTTTTCTCAGGAAACTACTTCCTGCGCAATCTAATGTTTTGGAAACTGACTATCAGTTACATATATTCTTTCCATTTATCAGCACCATAGTTTAATAGTACTATTTTCAAATTAATTCAAAACTTCAGACTTTCTTTTGTGATATAATCATTTTCCTATTAATGTATTTTTAGGTGCACACGGTAGCATAGTTGGTTGAGGCACTATGATACAAGCTGGAAGGTCGTGGGTTCAATTCCCAATGAGGTTATTGGGATTTTTCAATTTACCAAATACTTCAAGCTACACTATGGCCCTGGAGTCAACTCAGCCTCTAAAAGAAATGAGTAACAGGAATCTTCCTGGGAGGTAAAGGGCAGCTAGTGCATAAGGATGGCAACCTTACTGCCATCTATCAACTGACTGTCTAGAAAATATGGGAGCCTCGATGTCTCACAGCCATATGGGCCTTCACAGCCTATCACAGGGATAGCTTTACCTTTTTATTACAGTTGCGTTCCATCTTAAGTAGCGGAGCAACTGGTGGTTTCAAGAAGGAATCAGCTCCCTGGAGTTAGCTACTATGTTCAAGTGCCAATTATTAAAATTTACAAATAACAGTACAAGAAAATACCCAGACAGTCCTTCTGGAATATTGGCCACCTGCAGTTGGCATTCTCCTTAATTTCATTTCCTGCCAAAAGTAAAAAGCCTGTAGACAATTCAATACTCATCTGAAGGAATCCACAAAATTTAGTATGATCATCTAATAAATTGGCATGCAAGCAGATATTCCAATCCCAGTCTTTATATGTTGATAGGTATACCAATAATAACATTCATTTGTGATGGCAGTATCTTCTGCTGCACAGGACTACATGAAACAGCAATGTATTACCTTATTTAGCATGACACTCCTGGGGCACATGGTAGCGTAGTTGTTTGAGGCACTATGCTACAAGTCGGAAGGTCGCGGGATCGAATCCCGATGAGGTGGACTTTTTCCAGTTTACCTAATCTTTCCAGCTGCACTATGACCCTGGGGTCGACTGAGCCTCTAACAGAAATGAGTACCAGGAATATTCTTTGGGGTAAAGGGCAGCCAGCACGTAAGGCTGACAACCTTACCGCCAGCTATGAGTCAATTTTCTAGAAAGTGGGAACCTCAACATCTCATAACCCTTTCTGCCTCCACGGCCTGTTATAGGGATACCTTTACTCTTACCTTACTTTAGCATGTCACTCTCAAGACTCTTAGAGACAGACTCAAGCCTGCTATCTAAACCGTTTACCAAAACACTAGCAATTATCTGGAGACTACAGAATGCTCAGGGTATTCAATTCAAACCGTTGGAAGGACAATTTCATGGAAACTGCTTCCAAAAACTTTATGAATTAAAAGCAAAACATACTTAAAACAATGAATTTTTTTATTTCCTTGTGTTTCTAAGTTCTAACTTGTTTTGAAAACCTTACATAGAATAGTATTTTCCTGCTGGGTTATTTCTGGATGATGACAATCACAGAAAGGAAATAGAATTTCCATAGAAAGTGTTTTTGAAAATGCGTTCACAGTGAATCAAATAGAAATATCTCTCTTACAAGCTAGTATGTCACTCGATAACACATCTGAATATACAGCATGATGATGTGTATATACTGTGTGAATTAAATGAATGAAGGTGGCAAATGACTAATTTGACCAATGTGTACAATATCAAGGAAGACCATTGAATAGTTCTTTTGCCTTTGGTCTGTTTCACTGGAAGAGCAGTACATCAAAGACATTTCATGTGCAGTGTGGACAGGTAATATAGAAAAGCCTGCCATTCTTGTTTTCTTCTTGTTCAGTCATTTCCTTTTGCTGCTTATTAACATTCGTTTTCTTGCATGGATTGATCAAATAACACTGTAAATACTTTAGTATCTGCATATGGTGAAAGAAAATGTTTATGGGATCCAGTAAATTGATTTTAAAAAAGGCATAGACAGAAGGGCAATGCCTGGCAAGAATCTGGTCAACTGCTATATTCCGAGACCTCTTAAGAGTGAACGAATCTGGTGTGTACTTCCACTGTTTTGCAAATGAAAAAAGCTAATACATTTAGTCAATTTTCTAAATCAAATAAATTAATTTAGTTTGTTTACTTACTTACTTACTCATGGAGTTGAGCCCTTCTGGAGTAGACACCAATTCTGCAGCTACTCAAGAATTTCCCAGCATTTTATGGAACCCAAAAATTCATTACAATGTTCATAAGAGCCCTCCACTGGTCCCTATCCTGAGCCAGATCAAACCAATCCATACCATACCATCCTATCTCTCTAAGATCCATTTTAATATTGTCCATCCGCCCACGCCTTGGCCTTCCCAGTGGTCTCCCTCTGGCTTTCTCGCCAATATCCTATATGCATTCCTTGCCTCCCCCTTCATGCAACATTTCCTGCCCATCTCATCCTCCTTGACTGGATCATTCTAATTATACTTGGAGAATAGTACAATGTATAATGATCCATGGATACGAAGTAAAATATAAATAAATAAATAAAAAGTTATGAAGCTCCTCATTATGCAGTTTTCTCCAACCTCCTGTCACTTCATCTCTCTTCTGTCCAAATATTCTGCTCAACATCCTGTTCTCAAACACCCTCAGTCCATGTTCATCCCTTAATGTCAGAGACCAAGTTTCACATCCATACAGAACCACAGGCAAAAGTTTTGTATATTCTAATTTTTATTTTTTTTTGGACAGCAGACAAGAAGACAAAAGGTTCTGGACTGAATGGTAGCAAGCATTACCCGAGTTCAGTCTCCTCTTAATTTCCCCCTAAATCAGGTTTTGATTTGTTATCGTAGTTCCCAAATATCTGAACTGTGCCACATTTTCAAAACATCTGTTTCGTATCATTATGTAATGATTTTGCCCTGCATTTTCGTGATGGGACATCAACATATACTTAGTTTTCTCTGTGTTTACTTCTAGACCAACCTCCTTACTTGCATCAGTTAAAGTTTGTGTGCCTTTTTTGTTGTCTATATTATCACCCAGTAGATTCACATAATCGACATAGACCAACAGCTGATGTGTTCCCTTTAATTTCAGTCCCATCTGGTTTTCCTGGACCTTCCTAATGGCATATTCTAGAGCAAAGGTGAAAAGGGGTGGCAATAAAGCATTGCCTTGTCTTAGACCCTTCTGGATAGGAAATTTATCAGACAACTGTTTACCTATATGGACTTCATTATACGTTTCATTTAAGCACATTTTAATCAGCTTAACTAGTTTCATGGGTACCCCAGACTCTATCAGAATATTGTACAATACTTCCCTCCTAACTGAATCATAGGTTTTCTTGAAGTCTACAAATAGCTGATGTACTGTTTCATTGTACTCCCATTTTTTCTCCAATATCTGATGAATGCAAAAGAAGTGAGTAGTTGATCTGTAATGTCGAAACCTACACTGATGATCACCAATAATTTCATATATGTATGGCCTTAACCTTGAGAGAAGAATACTGGATAAAATTTTGTATTAATTTCATAGCAGTGATATCCCCTGATAATTATTAAAGCCAGTGTTATCACCCTTCTTGTGAACTGGTACAATAATAGACTCCTTCCACTGATCAGGCAATTCTTTCTTATGCCAAATAGAAGTAATTAGCTTGTGGATCTTAGAACGTAATATTTCGCCTCCTGCTTGAATTTGATCACTACCTGGCAATTTGTTTTGTTTAGGTATTCAAATTGAGGCATGGGGTAGCGCAGTTGGTTGAGGCACTATGCTACAAGCCGAAATGTCGCAGGTTTGATTCCCAATGAGGTCATTGATTCTTCAATTCACAGTATCCTTCCAGCCACACTATGGCCCTGGGGTCAACTCAGCCTCTAACAGAAATGAGTACCAGGAATTTTCTTGGGGGTAAAAGTCAGCTGGCCAGCATATAAGGCTGACAAACGCACTGCCATCTGTGTGCCGACTGTCTAGAAAATGTGAAAACCTCAATATCTCACAGTCTTATGGGCCTCCACAGCCTATTACATGAGTAACTTTACCTGACCTTTAGGTATTCAAATTATTTGATAGTTTTCATTAGATTGTACTATGACTAACACTTTTCACTTAACACCAGATCAATTCAAAATTGGTCTGGGATTGCCACCAAACCCTCATGGAACTGGCCAAACATAACAGGGTACAACTGATATGGGTGCCAGGGCATGAGGGTATTGCTGGAAATGAAGCAGCAGACCAATTAGCTAAAATTGGAGCTGAACATCAGTTCATAGGACCTGAACCAGCCTGTGGCATCTCTATAGAAGTTGCCAAACAGGCAATCAGGGACTGGACTAACATAAAACATAAGAAATACTGGGAATCCTTAGCTGGACTCAGGCAAGCTAAGTGACTCATACGAGGACCTTCTGATAAAAGAGCGAAGGAACTGTTGAAGCTCAACAGGAACCAGCTATGATGGGTGGTAGGACTACTTACAGGACACTGTCACCTCAAAGGACACCTGTTCAAACTGGGACTAAGTGATAGTCCCACTTGTGAGAGGTGTCAGATAGAAAATGAAACAGCCACACATGTCCTGTGTGAATGTGAGGCTTTAGCTTCTTTAAGACTACGTCACTTGGGTCAGTACTTTATGGAACCAAGTGACTATTTCGACGTCCCCACGTCCAAAATCCTGCGCTTCATCCGAAGTGTGGGGTTGCTGAGAGAATAATTAAAAAAGGGGAAGCACAATGGACCACTGAGGTCTAAGTGCAAGGGCCGAGAAGGCCTACCCCTTCATACATACATACATACATACAACACTTTTCACTTCTTGTTCACGCTTCAGTCATGTTTATTCATCTCTGTATCTATTATAACAGATGTGCAGTCATTCTACATATTTTCCTTCTTTGAATTTCAGATAGTCATTTCATCTGTGAAGTAAAGTATGCCATGTGAGTATTAAATGTTTTAAAGGTATGATAAGGGATTCTTGTCAGTGAGATTTCAAAAATCAAGAAATGGGAACTTGGTGCAAGGAACCCTTAAGCCTCAGGAAAATGCAATTGAGTGGCGAGTTAGTACCATAGTCAAATTACATTGTAAACAAAATTAAGTATTCCAGTTTTTGTGTGAATAGCTTCAATTTCTAAAAATGTCTACCAAACTGGAACACAACAAAGTAATTGTGTATAAGTAAGAACACACAACTCAACTATATGTGTTAGCATTTTATACATTTTAGATAATGACCTTAAAACAATGCTCTTAACTTTTGGTTGTCTCGAGTGGGACCTGCATAACTTCAATGTAAAATTTTCTTTGAGTATTTGAAGTTCTCATAGCAGTGCTAATGAAGAGATCTGTCTTCTTGGACATAATGCCAGGTAGGACAGTCTTGTTATCTGCTTCATGCTGTCTCCTTGCATGGCTTACTCTTTGACCCTGAAGATGAAGACATGTTCCCCAAAATGTTAGTTACCTTTCACTGGACTATGGTGTTATATGCTAAAGGATAAAGATCTCTCAGGATACTTCTTTAATCACTCTTAAATGTCTGGGAACAGCTACAGACAAACTTAATGCCCAGGAGATATTAAAATAAATTCTAAAACACTGTCAGTTATTCCTCTCATTCATTGGCATTAAAGGGCCATGAGCGCCCCCCGGTTTTAGAAAAATAAAAAATTGAAGAAAAGAAAGTATAATAAACAGGAATAATAAAAATTAAAAGTATTTTAAAAATAATTATTCTATCCTGAATACTCCAGTTCAGTCAATAAAACTAGGCTTAAACGCCTTAAACGTAATTTGCGAGCAAATTTTCTGGTCTCCCCCCCCCCTCCCTGACCGTTGATAGAAAATCCTTGCGGCGCCGATGGGGAAGGCCTATTTCATCGTGCTTCTAAATTTAAAACGTGTCGAAGAGCCAAGAATGTTTACAGAATCTAGCCGACAACTCAAGCGTAATTTGACCCTTTAATGTCTTTTCTTAGGTTTGTTAGTACACTACATATTCCGAATTTATTTGGAATGCATTTTTAGGGCGGAAATCTACATGGTTATATTTCCATGCCTATAATTGCAACTGCAGTGTTAGTTTCCTCGGAGTAAGTCAATTCCGTTTTGCAACAGTCGGAAATATTGCTGTATTGGAATTTATGTGTAGAAAGTTTTCAAAGTTGATTATCCAAAGACTAGTGTTTTTCGGGGATGTGACGCTGTCTAGTCTAACCCTGAAGACGGAGGGGGTAACCATGAAGCTTACTCAGAATTACTGCGTTTTGGAACTCTGTCCATCGTCCGGTATTCTAAAAACTAGAAATCACAACGTTTCGGCAACTGGATATTTTTCCGTCCACAGGGTAGGGGGCAGACACCTACTCTATTGGGTCTCTTAGAAAGAGCTAACCTCAATCACTGGTTAAGTTTTTCTAAGAGATCCAACAGCAGGTGTCTTCCCCCTCATCTGATGACGGAAAAAGATTCAGTTGCCGAAACGCTGTGTTTTCTAGTTTTTAGAATACCGGACGATGGGCAGAATCCGAAAATCCAATAATTCAGAGTGTTATGTACCATCGTCAGAAGCCTTTCGAAACTAAATGAAGCTTCCTGTCTTGTAGGTTTAACACAATATAGTTTTGGAAATAGGTACCAATGTTTTGTGGAACCAGCTGCTTCCATCTTCAGAGTAGTACTCATGCCCTGATGACGGAGGCAGCAGTTTCCTCCGAAACTTTCGTAACTATGTACCAGACAACACGGCGTCACATCCCAGACGATCGGTAGGATCAGTAAGTAATCTTCATACTCATTGCCCTCATTTCCTTCTCACTGCCGTGAGAATCTCTTGGCAGTCGTAATTAACGAGATTGAAATTATGAGCATTCTGCGTAAAATATGCGGTGTTTAAGTAACAGAAATAACGTATTCACTCGCAGACATACTTGAGAAATGTCATTCTAACTCAAGAAAATAATAATTAGTAGATTAATAATTTGCGTCATTCTTCCTTCCATTACTCATCACGGTTCACAGGTTTAGAACTACCAGTAACATTGCACTCTCTGATCGAACACGTTATGCGCAGCACAGTTTAGCATTGTTCTTTTTGTTGACTGTACGTGTTGAAACTAATTTGGAACGGAAAAAAAGAAAAGGGAAGGTTTCTTCCTTTGTCTGATGGTTTAGTATACATATAATGATCTTTAAATTTGGAACGTACGTTACAGTAGTAGTTAACGTCAAGTCTTGCATTATTTCGTGTCGTAATACGATGTGTTTTGTTACAACACTTTCTTTTCCGTGTATTGTCCTTTATGGTCATTGTGAACGAATTGAACGCTAGTGAGCTCTGGTGGATAATACAATATTTAAACATATGGCAACACAGAACAAAACATTGAAGAAACTGTGGTTGAAGTAGTGCTGGAGTTACGGTAGTGAATTTATTGAGGGGTTTTAACCCTTTAAAGAATCAATAAAATGTCATCTCCAAGTGCAGGGAAACGACGAATGGACACTGACGTTATAAAACTGTATCCTTTGTGTGGAATCGTGATTATAAGGTCACAAAACAACCTTGACGTGGAGCATCAGCTGATCCAGGTCTCATGGCTGATGACTGAACGATTGTGAACATGAGATGTATATTACTTTTACATAGTTGCTTTTTTTATTCGTGCCATTTCGTGGTGTTTGTGTGTTAGACCAGTGAAACTTATGTATGTTTAATAAGTGTGTCATGAATTTAAATTCAGTAAGTTATGTCATATAAAAGAAAGTGCATATAAATAGTAAATAGAATACACACACACATGCCAAGTTCAAAAGGCATTGTCAGCCCATGAATACTATCATTCGAGTACACTCATTCCAGGATAGTCGCTGACCTTTGTAACTCAGTGATTGAGTGGATACTGATATAAATATTTGAGGCATTTTATGTTGTTTCCTTGTCACTGAATGACTGAGTGGATGTTTATGTCATAAATATTTGGGTCATTTCATGTAATTCCTTAACCTAGATCCAGAATTGAAAGCAAACATGAAGTGACTATATTAGGAGGACTTAATGAATTCTGCGTTAAATTTTATGGACCACGAGGCAGTAAGTAAGATTTGACATCATTCCTGTAGTGCAGGACAGTTGTTGACACTTCTCATAAATAGTCAGTCACATATGTCATAAAGCTGTTAGATTCATCTGTTTGGTTTTTAATTGTAACACTTTGGCAAAAATAATCTTAGATTTTGGGAATGCATTACTATAAATATACAGGGTGAAGTGTTTGCAGTGGCTAATGTGATAAAATCATCTCAAGCGACCAGCTGCAGCACTGCTGAGTAAAATTCCAATGTTCAGGGACTACCTCAGTCATCATCATCAAGGAGAAATAGTTGTAGAATAACAGTTTATGTTCTCCAAAAGATTTTGCCTGCAGTGATGCTGCTGAGTGCCTCAGAGGATCTGAAGATATGAATATTAATCCATTGGTCTGCATAAAAATGTGCAAATTGTGAGCAAGGTTAGCTTGGTGGGAGTAGTGACTAAGCTACAGATGAGACCACTGAAGAATCAAGGTTTGATTCCTAGCGGGGGCAGAAGGTTTTTCTTTTCTCCACAGTGTCTATATTGTCCCTGGGGCCTGCATAGCCTCTTATACGATGAATATTGGACACTTTTCTAGAAAGTAATGCAGCCAGGGCATCAGGCCATGAAGTGACCACTAACCTTTATCTAGGCCGCGCCATAGCTCAAGCGGTTAGTCGCTGGCTTCCCACTGCAGTGGCCCAAGTTCGATCCCAGGTCTGGTCAAGTGGGATTTGTGGTGGTCAAAGTGGCACTGGGGTAGGTTTTCTGCGAGTACTTCGGTTTCCCCTGCCAGTCTTCATTCCGCCAATTGCTCCACAATCACCCTTGCCTATCATCTGGGGCTGGTACAATAGGCCAGAAGTGGCCGCAGTACAAGGGGCTTAGTCCCACCCCACTAGCAATAAAAAAACTTCATATACTGCCAAGAATGAGAATCTGTGGAGTTATACCACTGCTCCGCCATATGACTTCATGGTGTAGTACTTTAGAGAAATTAATAGTTTGAGCTATATAACACTCAGTTCTGCATCAGCTGTTTTATACATTGAAACAGAAAATATATAGGTTTTGTCATCTGTCATCATATGTATGAATTTCTTTCTTCAGAAAGCACCAGATTTGAACTGTTTCTTTCTATATTTAATTCAGTACAAACGGGATGACAATTGAAAAAGTTCCCAAAGTTTATGCCATTGGGTTAATACATGGTGAAAGATTCATCTTCTGATATCACAAGTGATTAATAATTCTGTAAATTCAACAAACAGTGATGATAACTTGTGTGGGTTCAGTAGGTAGGATTAATTTTATGTTATAGATTCTGCTTTATGGACCATGCTTGGTAAGTATCTAAACATTTTTTTACTGATATCCGTTTACAAAGGGCTGATGGTAAATTTGATTAATAAACTGTTCTGTTAATAATGAATTCATTTGTACGTTTATCAGGTTTAGAAATTAAGTCACAAAAGTGATTTGTAGTTCATTATTGTACTAGTAAATAATCAGGACCTTTTTTCAGCCAGTATTGCATACCAGCAAACAATACATACTGGCGAACGTGTCAAAAGTTGCGCATCAGCCAGTGATTGTGTCTTTTGACCTTTGGGCAAAAACTGAGCACGAGAGGACTGACAGACATGTTTATGGAAAAAAGAAAGTACTGTTGATAATGATGAATTTTGAAGTGCTAGGCTGCAAATAGCTTTCTAAGGCTGTTTTCTAAATAGGTAAATCAGACACAGAACATTTGGCAGAACTTCCAGCTTTGAACAAGGGGATTCAAGCAGAATTCTTAAAGCTTGTTGTCATATTGTATAAATTTCTGCTCCAGCAGATCTGTTGTTGTTGCTGTTAAGAACCTGTATGATGCCTGCATTAAATTTAAGGGGCATAACCTCAGAGTTTTGCTTCATTGCCTGGTTTATAATTAGTGGATTATAAACAGTATCTTACATATAATGTACAGGCATCTTATGAGCCATCTCTGCTAGATTTCACATGCCCATCTGCAGTAGTTACTTATCACCATCAAACCAAAAGTGAAATAAAAGTTTGTGTGACTTCCATGTTGTTTTAAATTCTACAAGAAATGTACTTGACAAAAGTTCCATATTTTTTCAGGATCTGTTACAATACTCGTATTTCATCATTCTATATTAAGCAATGCTAGTGTCACTGAAATTAAATGGGTTGGTCTGTGCCGATGATGTGAATCTACTGGGTGATAATGTAGATACCATAAAGATAAACATGCAAATTTTAATTGACGCAAGTAAGGAGGTTCGTCTAGAAGTAAACCCAGAGAAAACTAGGTATATGTTGCTGTCTCATCACCAAAATGCAGGGCAAAATTATGACATAATGATAGGAAACAGATGTTTTGAAAATATGGCACAGTTCAGATATTTGGGAACAACCATAACAGATCAAAACCTGATTCAGGAGGAAATTAAGAGGCGATTGAACTTGGGTAATGCTTGCTACCATTCAGTCCAGAACCTTTTGTCTTCTCGTCTGTTGTCCAAGAACATAAAAATTAGAATATACAAAACTATAATTTTGCCTGTGGTTCTGTATGGTTGTGAAACTTGGTCTCTGACATCAAGGGAGGAACGTAGACTGAGGGTGTTTGAGAACAGGGTGTTGAGAATATTTGGACTGAAGAGGGCTGAAGTGACAGGAGGTTGGAGAACACTGCATAATGAGAAGCTTCATAACTTGTGCTCTTCTCCAAGTATAATTAGAATGATCAAGTCAAGGAGGATGAGGTGGGCAGGGCATGTAGCATGAAGGGGGGAGAAGAGGAATGCGTATAGGATTTTGGTGAGAAAGTTAGAAGGAAAGAGACCACTGGGAAGACTAAGGCATAGGCGGGTGGACAGTATTAAAATGGATCTTAGAGAGAGAGGATGGGATGGTATGGTATGGATTGGATTGGATTGATCTGGCTCAGGATAGGGACCAGTGGATGGCTCTTGTGAACACAGTAATGAGCCTTCGGGTTCCATAGAATGCTGGGAAATTCTTGAGTAGCTGCAGATTTGGCTTCTCCTCAGGAAGGGCTCAGCTCCATAAGTAAGTAAGTAAGTAAGTAAGTAGTGTCACTTCTACAGTACAAGTTTTAGAATCTGCCAAATTGTTAGGATGTTGAGGTGACATTAATTTCGTAACATTCATACTGAGTTCATGAATATCAGTTAATCCGAAGTTGAAAGGAGGACAGAGACATGTATGAACACAAGATTATTGTGATCTCATAAACCTAGTTCCTTTACTTAAGAAAGAAGAGTAGACTAATAGTTTTAGTGGTAAGTATTTTTAATCACAGTCAGTGCCACATAGAACTGAGTACAGAAATTATTATGCATAATTTTGGGTAAGTTTACATTCTTGGTTTTGTGCTATTCCTGAACTTCATAAGTTGTCCAGTTTCTGAAACATGTTGTCATGTGTTGCCTATGCAGTGCGACAGATAACTGCACGTAGGTCAAGGGTGTAGTGAATATTTATTCCCCATTCGCTTTTACACTTATACACTTTACAATGTCACAATTAATCCTTCTGCTGTAGCCACTTCTCGACTTCACTCGGTGAATGCTATACTTCAACTCATACGGAATATTTTGAATACTACATCGATCTGGGACACCGCATTCAGCTTCAGAATACCTCCATCCTCGCCACCAAGACCCGCTATATGGATCGCATCGTTAGGGAGGCCATTGAGATTCAACTGCATCCAGAAAATATGAACAGAGAGGGGGGTTTTGTCTCAGCAAGTCATGGAAGCCTCTCATCTGTTCTCTTAAAAACACCCCCAAGATATGATGCCAGATCCAGAAGGCTACACAGGCCATGACCGACTAACATAACAACCCCC